>NC_081236.1:8518471-8600971 GCF_902713425.1 Acipenser ruthenus | reverse complement strand
CCCATGCTGTGCTATTGACAGTGCTATAGCAGGTGAATCAGTCCCATGCTGTGCTATTGACAGTGCTATGGCAGGTGAATCAGTCCCATGCTGTGCTATTGACAGTGCTATAGCAGGTGAATCAGTCCCATGCTGTGCTATTGACAGTGCTATGGCAGGTGAATCAGTCCCATGCTGTGCTATTGACAGTGCTATGGCAGGTGAATCAGTCCCATGCTGTGCTATTGACAGTGCTATGGTAGGTGAATCAGTCCCATGCTGTGCTATTGACAGTGCTATAGCAGGTGAATCAGCCCCATGCTGTGCTATTGACAGTGCTATGGCAGGTGAATCAGTTCCATGCTGTGCTATTGACAGTGCTATGGCAGGTGAATCAGTCCCATGCTGTGCTATTGACAGTGCTATAGCAGGTGAATCAGTTCCATGCTGTGCTATTGACAGTGCTATGGCAGGTGAATCAGTCCCATGCTGTGCTATTGACAGTGCTATGGCAGGTGAATCAGTCCCATGCTGTGCTATTGACAGTGCTATGGCAGGTGAATCAGTCCCATGCTGTGCTATTGACAGTGCTATGGCAGGTGAATCAGTCCCATGCTGTGCTATTGACAGTGCTATAGCAGGTGAATCAGTCCCATGCTGTGCTATTGACAGTGCTATAGCAGGTGAATCAGTCCCATGCTGTGCTATTGACAGTGCTATGGCAGGTGAATCAGTCCCATGCTGTGCTATTGACAGTGCTATGGCAGGTGAATCAGTCCCATGCTGTGCTATTGACAGTGCTATGGCAGGTGAATTAGTCCCATGCTGTGCTAGCAGGGAAGCAGTGTGGCTCTAGCGGAGCTGAGGAGGGACTGGGAGGGAAGCAGTGTGGCTCTAGCGGAGCTGAGGTGGGACTGGGAGGGAAGCAGCGTGGCTCTAGCGGAGCTGAGGAGGGACTGGGAGGGAAGCAGTTCGGCTCTTGCGGAGCTGAGGAGGGACTGGGAGGGAAGCAGTGTGGCTCTAGCGGAGCTGAGGAGGGACTGGGAGGGAAGCAGTGTGGCTCTTGCGGAGCTGAGGAGGGACTGGGAGGGAAGCGGTGTGGCTCTAGTGGAGCTGAGGAGGGACTGGGAGGGAAGCAGTGTGGCTCTAGCGGAGCTGAGGAGGGACTGGGAGGGAGGGAGGCAGTGTGGCTCTAGCGGAGCTGAGGAGGGACTGGGAGGGAAGCGGTGTGGCTCTAGCGGAGCTGAGGAGGGACTGGGAGGGAAGCAGTGTGGCTCTAGCGGAGCTGAGGAGGGACTGGGAGGGAAGCGGTGTGGCTCTAGCGGAGCTGAGGAGGGACTGGGAGGGAAACGCATCTTATTGAAAATGAAGTGAGACGGGGCTGGCAGTCTCTCCCCTGTTATTAACACGGCTCCCAAATTGAATTTCATGCTGGCTGACCGCAGTGCTCCTCTCTGCCTCTTAGTAACACCAGAGACAAGCGCCCATCTGCCTTGGCTTCACAGACACTTAACCACAGAGATTATGAGAGAGGAGGGGAGGGGGGGGAGAGGGGGAGAGAGGGAGAGGGGAGAGGGAGGAGGGGAGGGAGAGGGAGAGGAGAAGAGAGGAGGGGAGGGGAGAGAGGGAGAGAGGGGAGGGGAGGGAGAGAGAGAGGAGAGGAGAAGGGAGAGGAGAAGAGATGGGAGGGGAGGGAGAGAGAGAGGGGAGGGGAGAGAGAGGGAGAGGGGAAGGGAGAGGAGAAGAGATGGGAGGGGAGGGAGAGAGAGAGGGGAGGGGAGGGAGGGAGAGAGAGGGGAGGGGAGGGAGGGAGAGAGAGTGGAGGGGAGGGGAGGGAGGGAGAGAGAGGGGAGGGGAGGGGAGGGGAGGTTCCTACTCTCCAGGAGTGACTCTTTTTGGAAGGAAGGATCAGAGAAAGAATGCAAGGTGTTTTTTAAAATTCTTAATTAATGTAACGATGTGCAGTTTTGTAACGGTGATGAGCCAGGCTCAGTCAGGTGACAAGTTGCACAAGGAGTTGTCTAGGCCACTGAACTTACTCAGCATCATGAACCGGTAAGGAAGTTTACAAACGAGAGGAGGCCATTCAGCCCATCTTGCTCGTTTGGTTGTTAGTAGTCTCAGTGTGTGTGTGTCTCAGTGTGTGTGTGTCTCAGTGTGTGTGTCTCTCAGTGTGTGTGTGTGTCTCAGTGTGTGAGTTTGTCATAGTGTGTTTGTCTCAGTGAGTGTGTGTGTCTCTGTGTGTGTCTCAGTATGTGTTTGTGTCTCAGTATGTGTGTCTCAGTGTGTGTGTCTCAGTGTGTTTGTCTCACTGTGTGTGTCTCGGGGTGTGTGTGTGTGTGTGTGTGTGTGTGTGTGTGTGTGACTGACTGACACACACGCGCACAAGGATCACAGAGAAGTTTGGTGCCAAACCAATTATTTTTATTCAAGAACAATAATAAACAAAAAGATAATTGAACAAAATATCAAACAATTTGAGGAAAGAAAAAGTGGAAAACAAAAATAACTATTTCTAGTCACCTAATCACAGGTACTGACTCCAATAACTGAGTCCAACCACAGAGCTGCAAAACTGCCCTCTGATCTGCACAAAAAGACGATCCTGACTGAACAAAACTAACAGCCTTTATACCCTTCCAGACCTCCCCCTCCCCCAGAATAAACCATTCTGCAGGTGGGTATATAGAAACAAACCAGCAAACAGTTATCAAGAATAAATAAAGTATTCAAAAAGAAACAAATCAATGAATATATATATATATAAACATTAATCTAACACGTGCATTAAAACTATGCTTTAAAACAAGCAGAGGGAAACGTACTGAAAATCAGCTGTCCCCCCTTTCAATATCTTCTACAGGTACTGCCCTGACTACAGGAAGTCAGTACTCAGGGAAGTCAATAAAAGCTTCCCTCACCAACATGGCTGCTTCCCCACTTCCTGTCAAGATGGAGGACCTCACCACCACACCCAACTCAGGTTACCTGAACCATTGCATATCAGTTTATCTCAACAATAGTACTGCAATCCATTGTTCTGGAAGTGTGCTCCTTTCCAAACCAGCTCTCTAAACCGTACTCTTCATTAACCTTTCTTTTGGTTTTCAGGACACTCCCAACCACAGGCCTCCAGTCCCCGTACAACAGGGAAGTGAATTTTGTTTTTATTATTTTCCTTACTAGACACAAGGATCAGCAACACCATACAAAAACAGATTAAAAACATTTGCAGTAAATGTCCAGATACACACTGAGACAATGTGAGCGTCTCCTCCCTCACACTCCTCCTCCTCCTCATCATCATCATCCTTATCATCCTCATCATCATCATCATCATCCTTATCTTCCTCATCACGTCAATCAGGCTTGGCTGTTTCCAGACTTGACCCTTGACCGTTGTGACTTGAGACTTGACATAAATAGATATATTAGAAAAAACAGTTCTAGTAAATGTCCACACGGTGGCAGCATTGTATAAGGAATAAGAACATAAGAACATAAGAAAGTTTACCAACGAAAGGAGGCCCCATTCAGCCCATCTTGCTCGTTTGGTTGTTAGTAGCTTATTGATCCCAGAATCTCATCAAGCTGCTTCTTGAAGGATCCCAGGGTGTCAGCTTCAACAACATTACTGGGGAGTTGGTTCCAGACCCTGACAATTCTCTGTGTAAAAAAGTGCCTCCTATTTTCTGTTCTGAATGCCCCTTTATCTAATCTCCATTTATGACCCCTGGTCCTTTTTTCTTTTTTCAAGTCAAAGAAGTCCCCTGGGTCGACATTGTCTATACCTTTTAGGATTTTGAATGTTTGAATCAGATCGCCGCGTAGTCTTCTTTGTTCAAGACTGAACAGATTCAATTCTTTTAGCCTGTCTGCATACGACATGCCTTTTAAACCCGGGATAATTCTGGTTGCTCTTCTTTGCACTCTTTCTAGAGCAGCAATATCCTTTTTGTAACGAGGTGACCAGAACTGAACACAATATTCTAGATGAGGTCTTACTAATGCATTGTAAAGTTTTAACATTACTTCCCTTGATTTAAATTCAACACTTCTCACAATATATCCGAGCATCTTGTTGGCCTTTTTTTATAGCTTCCCCACGTTGTCTAGATGAAGACATTTCTGAGTCAACATAAACTCCTAGGTCTTTTTCATAGATTCCTTCTTCAATTTCAGTATCTCCCATATTTATAATGCACATTGGGATCAGTATTAGGTCCTCTGCTATTCCTAATCTACATTAATGATTTAGATTCTGGTATAGTAAGCAAACTTGTTAAATTTGCAGACGACACAAAAATAGGAGGAAATGCAAACACTGTTGCAGCAGCAAAGGTCATTCAAAATGATCTTGACAGCATTCAGAACTGGGCAGACACATGGTAAATGACATTTAATAGAGGAAAGTGGAAGGTGCTGCACGCAGGCAATACATTTCTCCCCCCTTCCTTTCTATATTGGTTAATTGTGGGCTCTAGTTTTTTATTTAACATCACTGAGTCCCTTGTCCCTGTGGATTGCAACCACAATGTAGAAACATGTAGAGAATGGATGGGAATGGGCAATAAACATAACTGCTGTTTCTCTTAAAGCGTGTTTATTTATTTCTAATACTGGACCCTGTCTTAATACTGTATCACATTCTGAATATGAATATAGCAGAGTTATTAATTGTAGATAATACTTGGAATACCAGATACATATTTACCATTAAAAAGCAATCCATGTGATTTCTTTACCAGTCGTTCATTATTTTGTGTATCAGCCTCCACACAAAGCCGAGCGCAGTGCGGTACACTGTAATGATGCTGCAGTCAGTCTGCCCGGACTGCACCTGAACCATCTTAAAAACACGAAGCCTCCAATAAGCTCATTTGTAAAAGTTAGTAAAGAATGGCGCTATATAATCTAAGGAAGCTGAATGTGAACTCCTAGCTGGAGCAACGAGAGAGGGAGAGAGGGGGCGGGGCAGAGAAGGAGGCGGAGACGCTGCTAGGCAACCGGCTCCTGAACATTCCACTCCGCTGAGCAGAGACCGTTAGGATTTAAAAATGCCAAAGTTCCGAGCGCCGTTAGTATGGGCTGCCAGAAATGAGGAGAAAATAAATACAGCTTTTTATAAATGTGTGCATTCAGATATCATTTAGAAATCTAGTTACAAGATTTAACAGTTAGCTAAATATTTAAAAAAATCTTAAATCTCTTAACTAGATTTAACAGTTAGCTAAATATTTAAATAAATCTTAAATCACTTAACTAGATTTAACATTTAGTTAAATATTTAACTGGCAGCTAAAGTGCATAGCATAAGTGTACCTGTGCGTGTGTGTCTGTGTCAGTACCTGTGAGTGTGTGTGTCAGTACCTGTGTTTGCTTGTCCATACCTGTGTGTGCGTCAGTACCTGTGCGTGTGTGTGCGTGTCAGTATGTGTGTGTCACTATCTGTCTGTGTGTGTGTGTCTCACTATCTGTGTGTGTGTGTGTCAGTACCTGTGAGTGTGTGTGTCTGTGTCAGTACCTTTGTGTCTGTCAGTACCTGTGTGTGTGTGTCTCAGTGTGTGTCTGTTTGTCAGTACATGTGTGTGCGTGCGTGTCAGTATCTG
Source organism: Acipenser ruthenus (assembly GCF_902713425.1). NCBI lineage: Eukaryota > Metazoa > Chordata > Actinopteri > Acipenseriformes > Acipenseridae > Acipenser > Acipenser ruthenus. The sequence continues at coordinate 8,595,383 of NC_081236.1, read as the reverse complement.
TGTGTGTCTTTGTCAGTACCTGTGTATGTCAGTTCCTCTGTGTGTGTCTGTCAGTACCTGTGTGGGTCACTACCTGTGTGTGTGTGGGTGTGGGTCAGTGCCTCTGTGTGTGTTTGTGTGTTTCAGTACCTGTGTGTGTGTCAGTACCTGTGTGTGTGTGTCACTACCTGTGTGTGTGTGTGTGGGTCACTACCTGTGTGTGTGTGTGTTTGTCAGTATCTGTGTGTGTTTGTCAGTACCTGTGTGTGTGTCTGTCAGTACCTGTGTGTGTGTGTGTGTGTGTGTCACTACCTGTGTGTTTCTGTCTGTACCTGTGTGTGTGTGTGTGTGTGTGTGTGTGTTGGGGGGGGGGGGGGGGTCAGTACCTGTGTGTCTCTAGGAGATATATTTTTTGTCTCAAGTCCCCTCCCACGCTCCGTTCATAACTGATGGAAAACTAAAACAACTCCTCAGAACTATTCATGACGAGGGACATGTTAATAAAAACATAAACCATGGCGATTGTGTTGATAAAGATATCGCAGGAATAAGTCCAGGCAGCAGAACGCCAGGGAAAGCGACGCGTTGTGTTTTAAACCTGTCAGCGAGCCCGGCTCTGAAGAACAACAAAACACAAAACAAGAGACGCACATCGAGGGCCTGTCAAATTTGAAAATTCATTTATTACATTTCTCTTCATAGAATCCTCTGTAAGGTTAACATACAACCAGTCATATACAGAACAAGAGATTTTGATAATTTACTCTAGTTATTGATTAAAAAAAAAAAAAAAAAATTAGTAATATTTGTAAAACTTCCACCCTTTCCACAAGTCTCAAAACACCTGAACCGTGCCGTCTGAAGATATCCCTGTGTCTCTATCAGATGAATCTATAACAGCACAGCAGCTCAAATTAAAATGTGCATCGCTGCCCGAACCCAGAGACTGTCTATCACATGTCTGCAAACCTCAAGCCTAGAGGCCGTCCCAAACTGTACAGAACCGCGGAAATCTGAAGAGAATCTGTAATCTGCAGAGGGAGCATCTTACCTGTTTAGTATTTGAATGATAAAAATGGAAATCAAGTAAACATGCTATCAAACTCTTTACAGGCGAAGCACTTCCAATGTAACATATCAGGCCTTTTTGTCAGTAAAATCTTTATACGCTGTCAAACAAAAACAAGACTTCTCATTGGGTCACGTTTTCAAACCCTCAACTCCAGCCTTTATGAACTCCTACTTCTTAAAAGGAGACACAACGTCTGTCGATTTCACAAAACTAGAACCGAGCAGCTGAGTTCATGTATTCCAGGTCACTTTAGCGGTCCGTTTGTGATAATTCCGATGACGATGTCGCTGAGGAAGATGGCGGCTCCCTGGAGGAGTGCGAATTCCCAGGAATTCACTCCTCCACAGATTCGGACCGTCTCTACTCCAGACCGATTGGTTAATTGCAATCCCAGCGGTGGTGTGGAGTAGCGGTCAGGGCTCTGGACTCTTGACCGGAGGGTCGTGGGTTCAATCCCAGGTGGGGGACACTGCTGCTGTACCCTTGAGCAAGGTACTTTACCTAGATTGCTCCAGTAAAAACCCAACTGTATAAATGGGGAATTGTATGTAAAAATAATGTGATATCTTGTAACAATTGTAAGTCGCCCTGGATAAGGGGGTCTGCTAAGAAATAAATAATAATAATAATCCCAAAACATCACTTCCGAGAGACTTCCTTAAAAACAAAGTGCTTCATTACTTTCCCATAAACTGATTTCTGCGTCAATTTCAAAGATCACAGGTTAACCAGGAACTTAATACTGTATCACATTCTGAATATGAATATAGCTGAGTTATTAATTGTAGGTAATACTTAGAATAACAGATACATATTTACCATTAAAAAGCAATCCATGTGATTTCTTTACCAGTCGTTCATTATTTTGTGTATCAGCCTCCACACAAAGCCGAGCGCAGTGCGGTATACTGTAATGATGCTCCAGTCAGTCTGCCCGGACTGCACCTGAACCATCTTAAAAACACGAAGCCTCCAATAAGCTCATTTGTAAAAGTTAGTAAAGAATGGCGCTATATAATCTAAGGAAGCTGAATGTGAACTCCTAGCTGGAGCAACGAGAGAGGGAGAGAGGGGGCGGGGCAGAGAAGGAGGCGGAGACGCTGCTAGGCAACCGGCTCCTGAACATTCCACTCCGCTGAGCAGAGACCGTTAGGATTTAAAAATGCCAAAGTTCCGAGCGCCGTTAGTATGGGCTGCCAGAAATGAGGAGAAAATAAATACAGCTTTTTATAAATGTGTGCATTCAGATATCATTTAGAAATCTAGTTACAAGATTTAACATATAGCTAAATATTTAAAAAAATCTTAAATCTCTTAACTAGATTTAACATTTAGTTAAATATTTAACTGGCAGCTAAAGTGCATAGCATAAGTGTACCTGTGCGTGTGTGTCTGTGTCAGTACCTGTGAGTGTGTGTGTCAGTACCTGTGTTTGCTTGTCCATACCTGTGTGTGCGTCAGTACCTGTGCGTGTGTGTGCGTGTCAGTATGTGTGTGTCACTATCTGTCTGTGTGTGTGTGTCTCACTATCTGTGTGTGTGTGTGTCAGTACCTGTGAGTGTGTGTGTCTGTGTCAGTACCTTTGTGTCTGTCAGTACCTGTGTGTGTGTGTCTCAGTGTGTGTCTGTTTGTCAGTACATGTGTGTGCGTGCGTGTCAGTATCTGTGTGTGTCTTTGTCAGTACCTGTGTATGTCAGTTCCTCTGTGTGTGTCTGTCAGTACCTGTGTGGGTCACTACCTGTGTGTGTGTGGGTGTGGGTCAGTGCCTCTGTGTGTGTTTGTGTGTTTCAGTACCTGTGTGTGTGTCAGTACCTGTGTGTGTGTGTCACTACCTGTGTGTGTGTGTGTGGGTCACTACCTGTGTGTGTGTGTGTTTGTCAGTATCTGTGTGTGTTTGTCAGTACCTGTGTGTGTGTCTGTCAGTACCTGTGTGTGTGTGTGTGTGTGTGTCACTACCTGTGTGTTTCTGTCTGTACCTGTGTGTGTGTGTGTGTGTGTGTGTGTGTTGGGGGGGGGGGGGGTCAGTACCTGTGTGTCTCTAGGAGATATATTTTTTGTCTCAAGTCCCCTCCCACGCTCCGTTCATAACTGATGGAAAACTAAAACAACTCCTCAGAACTATTCATGACGAGGGACATGTTAATAAAAACATAAACCATGGCGATTGTGTTGATAAAGATATCGCAGGAATAAGTCCAGGCAGCAGAACGCCAGGGAAAGCGACGCGTTGTGTTTTAAACCTGTCAGCGAGCCCGGCTCTGAAGAACAACAAAACACAAAACAAGAGACGCACATCGAGGGCCTGTCAAATTTGAAAATTCATTTATTACATTTCTCTTCATAGAATCCTCTGTAAGGTTAACATACAACCAGTCATATACAGAACAAGAGATTTTGATAATTTACTCTAGTTATTGATTAAAAAAAAAAAAAAAAAATTAGTAATATTTGTAAAACTTCCACCCTTTCCACAAGTCTCAAAACACCTGAACCGTGCCGTCTGAAGATATCCCTGTGTCTCTATCAGATGAATCTATAACAGCACAGCAGCTCAAATTAAAATGTGCATCGCTGCCCGAACCCAGAGACTGTCTATCACATGTCTGCAAACCTCAAGCCTAGAGGCCGTCCCAAACTGCACAGAACCGCGGAAATCTGAAGAGAATCTGTAATCTGCAGAGGGAGCATCTTCCCTGTTTAGTATTTGAATGATAAAAATGGAAATCAAGTAAACATGCTATCAAACTCTTTACAGGCGAAGCACTTCCAATGTAACATATCAGGCCTTTTTGTCAGTAAAATCTTTATACGCTGTCAAACAAAAACAAGACTTCTCATTGGGTCACGTTTTCAAACCCTCAACTCCAGCCTTTATGAACTCCTACTTCTTAAAAGGAGACACAACGTCTGTCGATTTCACAAAACTAGAACCGAGCAGCTGAGTTCATGTATTCCAGGTCACTTTAGCGGTCCGTTTGTGATAATTCCGATGACGATGTCGCTGAGGAAGATGGCGGCTCCCTGGAGGAGTGCGAATTCCCAGGAATTCACTCCTCCACAGATTCGGACCGTCTCTACTCCAGACCGATTGGTTAATTGCAATCCCAGCGGTGGTGTGGAGTAGCGGTCAGGGCTCTGGACTCTTGACCGGAGGGTCGTGGGTTCAATCCCAGGTGGGGGACACTGCTGCTGTACCCTTGAGCAAGGTACTTTACCTAGATTGCTCCAGTAAAAACCCAACTGTATAAATGGGGAATTGTATGTAAAAATAATGTGATATCTTGTAACAATTGTAAGTCGCCCTGGATAAGGGGGTCTGCTAAGAAATAAATAATAATAATAATCCCAAAACATCACTTCCGAGAGACTTCCTTAAAAACAAAGTGCTTCATTACTTTCCCATAAACTGATTTCTGCGTCAATTTCAAAGATCACAGGTTAACCAGGAACTTAATACTGTATCACATTCTGAATATGAATATAGCTGAGTTATTAATTGTAGGTAATACTTAGAATAACAGATACATATTTACCATTAAAAAGCAATCCATGTGATTTCTTTACCAGTCGTTCATTATTTTGTGTATCAGCCTCCACACAAAGCCGAGCGCAGTGCGGTATACTGTAATGATGCTCCAGTCAGTGTGCCCGGACTGCACCTGAACCATCTTAAAAACACGAAGCCTCCAATAAGCTCATTTGTAAAAGTTAGTAAAGAATGGCGCTATATAATCTAAGGAAGCTGAATGTGAACTCCTAGCTGGAGCAACGAGAGAGGGAGAGAGGGGGCGGGGCAGAGAAGGAGGCGGAGACGCTGCTAGGCAACCGGCTCCTGAACATTCCACTCCGCTGAGCAGAGACCGTTAGGATTTAAAAATGCCAAAGTTCCGAGCGCCGTTAGTATGGGCTGCCAGAAATGAGGAGAAAATAAATACAGCTTTTTATAAATGTGTGCATTCAGATATCATTTAGAAATCTAGTTACAAGATTTAACATATAGCTAAATATTTAAAAAAATCTTAAATCTCTTAACTAGATTTAACAGTTAGCTAAATATTTAAATAAATCTTAAATCACTTAACTAGATTTAACATTTAGTTAAATATTTAACTGGCAGCTAAAGTGCATAGCATAAGTGTACCTGTGCGTGTGTGTCTGTGTCAGTACCTGTGAGTGTGTGTGTCAGTACCTGTGTTTGCTTGTCCATACCTGTGTGTGCGTCAGTACCTGTGCGTGTGTGTGCGTGTCAGTATGTGTGTGTCACTATCTGTCTGTGTGTGTGTGTCTCACTATCTGTGTGTGTGTGTGTCAGTACCTGTGAGTGTGTGTGTCTGTGTCAGTACCTTTGTGTCTGTCAGTACCTGTGTGTGTGTGTCTCAGTGTGTGTCTGTTTGTCAGTACATGTGTGTGCGTGCGTGTCAGTATCTGTGTGTGTCTTTGTCAGTACCTGTGTATGTCAGTTCCTCTGTGTGTGTCTGTCAGTACCTGTGTGGGTCACTACCTGTGTGTGTGTGGGTGTGGGTCAGTGCCTCTGTGTGTGTTTGTGTGTTTCAGTACCTGTGTGAGTGTCAGTACCTGTGTGTGTGTGTCACTACCTGTGTGTGTGTGTGTGGGTCACTACCTGTGTGTGTGTGTGTTTGTCAGTATCTGTGTGTGTTTGTCAGTACCTGTGTGTGTGTCTGTCAGTACCTGTGTGTGTGTGTGTGTGTGTGTCACTACCTGTGTGTGTCTGTCTGTACCTGTGTGTGTGTGTGTGTGTGTGTGTGTGTTGGGGGGGGGGGGGGGGGTCAGTACCTGTGTGTCTCTAGGAGATATATTTTTTGTCTCAAGTCCCCTCCCACGCTCCGTTCATAACTGATGGAAAACTAAAACAACTCCTCAGAACTATTCATGACGAGGGACATGTTAATAAAAACATAAACCATGGCGATTGTGTTGATAAAGATATCGCAGGAATAAGTCCAGGCAGCAGAACGCCAGGGAAAGCGACGCGTTGTGTTTTAAACCTGTCAGCGAGCCCGGCTCTGAAGAACAACAAAACACAAAACAAGAGACGCACATCGAGGGCCTGTCAAATTTGAAAATTCATTTATTACATTTCTCTTCATAGAATCCTCTGTAAGGTTAACATACAACCAGTCATATACAGAACAAGAGATTTTGATAATTTACTCTAGTTATTGATTAAAAAAAAAAAAAAAAAATTAGTAATATTTGTAAAACTTCCACCCTTTCCACAAGTCTCAAAACACCTGAACCGTGCCGTCTGAAGATATCCCTGTGTCTCTATCAGATGAATCTATAACAGCACAGCAGCTCAAATTAAAATGTGCATCGCTGCCCGAACCCAGAGACTGTCTATCACATGTCTGCAAACCTCAAGCCTAGAGGCCGTCCCAAACTGCACAGAACCGCGGAAATCTGAAGAGAATCTGTAATCTGCAGAGGGAGCATCTTCCCTGTTTAGTATTTGAATGATAAAAATGGAAATCAAGTAAACATGCTATCAAACTCTTTACAGGCGAAGCACTTCCAATGTAACATATCAGGCCTTTTTGTCAGTAAAATCTTTATACGCTGTCAAACAAAAACAAGACTTCTCATTGGGTCACGTTTTCAAACCCTCAACTCCAGCCTTTATGAACTCCTACTTCTTAAAAGGAGACACAACGTCTGTCGATTTCACAAAACTAGAACCGAGCAGCTGAGTTCATGTATTCCAGGTCACTTTAGCGGTCCGTTTGTGATAATTCCGATGACGATGTCGCTGAGGAAGATGGCGGCTCCCTGGAGGAGTGCGAATTCCCAGGAATTCACTCCTCCACAGATTCGGACCGTCTCTACTCCAGACCGATTGGTTAATTGCAATCCCAGCGGTGGTGTGGAGTAGCGGTCAGGGCTCTGGACTCTTGACCGGAGGGTCGTGGGTTCAATCCCAGGTGGGGGACACTGCTGCTGTACCCTTGAGCAAGGTACTTTACCTAGATTGCTCCAGTAAAAACCCAACTGTATAAATGGGGAATTGTATGTAAAAATAATGTGATATCTTGTAACAATTGTAAGTCGCCCTGGATAAGGGGGTCTGCTAAGAAATAAATAATAATAATAATCCCAAAACATCACTTCCGAGAGACTTCCTTAAAAACAAAGTGCTTCATTACTTTCCCATAAACTGATTTCTGCGTCAATTTCAAAGATCACAGGTTAACCAGGAACTTAATACTGTATCACATTCTGAATATGAATATAGCTGAGTTATTAATTGTAGGTAATACTTAGAATAACAGATACATATTTACCATTAAAAAGCAATCCATGTGATTTCTTTACCAGTCGTTCATTATTTTGTGTATCAGCCTCCACACAAAGCCGAGCGCAGTGCGGTATACTGTAATGATGCTCCAGTCAGTGTGCCCGGACTGCACCTGAACCATCTTAAAAACACGAAGCCTCCAATAAGCTCATTTGTAAAAGTTAGTAAAGAATGGCGCTATATAATCTAAGGAAGCTGAATGTGAACTCCTAGCTGGAGCAACGAGAGAGGGAGAGAGGGGGCGGGGCAGAGAAGGAGGCGGAGACGCTGCTAGGCAACCGGCTCCTGAACATTCCACTCCGCTGAGCAGAGACCGTTAGGATTTAAAAATGCCAAAGTTCCGAGCGCCGTTAGTATGGGCTGCCAGAAATGAGGAGAAAATAAATACAGCTTTTTATAAATGTGTGCATTCAGATATCATTTAGAAATCTAGTTACAAGATTTAACATATAGCTAAATATTTAAAAAAATCTTAAATCTCTTAACTAGATTTAACATTTAGTTAAATATTTAACTGGCAGCTAAAGTGCATAGCATAAGTGTACCTGTGCGTGTGTGTCTGTGTCAGTACCTGTGAGTGTGTGTGTCAGTACCTGTGTTTGCTTGTCCATACCTGTGTGTGCGTCAGTACCTGTGTGTGTGTATGTGTGTCAGTACCTGTGTGTGTCAGTACCTGTGCGTGTCAGTACCTGTGTGTGTCAGTGTGTGTATCAGTGTGTGTGTTTCACAATCTGTGTGTGTGTGTGTCTCAGTGTGTGTGTGTTTTTCAGTACGTGTGTGTGCGTGCGTCAGTAGCTGTGTGTGCGTGTCAGTACCTGTGTGTGTGTCAGTACGTGTGTGTGTCACTATCTGTGTGTGTGTCTCAGTGTGTGTGTCTCAGTGTCTGTGTGTCTTAGTGTGTTTGTCAGTACATGTGTGTGCGTATGTGTCAGTACCTGTGTGTGTGTGTGTTTGTGTGTCAGTACCTTTGTGTGTGTGTCAGTACCTGTGTGTGTGACAGTACCTGTGTGTTTGTGTGTGTGTGTCTCAGTGTGTGTGTCTCGGTGTGTGTGTCAGTGTGTGTGTGTCAGCACCTGTGTGTGCGTGTCAGTACCTGTGTGTGTGTGTGTGTCTCAGTGTGTGTGTGTGTGTGTTAGTACCTGTGTGTGTAAGTTCTTGTGTGTGTGTTAGTGTGTGTATCAGTGTGTGTGTTACAATCTGTGTGCGTGTGTGTCTCAGTGTGTGTGTGTGTCTCAGTGTGTGTGTCTTAGTGTGTGTGTCTGTGTGTGTGTTTGTCAGTACGTGTGTGTGCGTGCGTGTCAGTATCTGTGTGTGTGTGTGTGTTTGTCAGTACCTGTGTTTGTGTGTGTCAGTAGCTGTGTGTGTGTGTCAGTTCCTGTGTGTGTGTCAGTTCCTGTGTGTGTGTCACTATCTGTGTGTGTGTCACTATCTGTGTGTGTGTCTCTCAGGGTGTGTGTCTCAGTGTGTGTGTGTCTTAGTGTGTTTGTCAGTACGTGTGTGTGCGTGCGTGTCAGAATCTGTGTGTGTGTTTGTCAGTACCTGTGTGTGTCAGTACCTGTGTGTGTGTGTGTGTCAGTACCTGTGTGTGTGTCAGTACCTGTGTGTGTGTGTGTGTGTGTTTGTGTCAGTACCTGTGTGTGTGTGTCAGTACCTGTGTGTGTGTGTGTTTGTGTCAGTACCTGTGTGTGTGTGTCAGTACCTGTGTGTGTGTGACAGTACCTGTGTGTTTGTGTGTGTGTCTCAGTGTGTGTGTCTCGGTGTGTGTGTGTGTGTGTCAGAATCTGTGTGTGTGTGTCAGTACCTGTGTGTGTGGCAGTACGTGTGTGTGTCAGTTCCTGTGTGTGTGTCACTATCTGTGTGTGTGTCTCTCAGTGTGTGTGTCTCAGTGTGTGTGTCTTAGTGTGTTTGTCAGTACGTGTGTGTGCGTGCGTGTGTGTGTGTGTGTGTGTCTCAGTGTGTGTGTGTGTGTGTCTCAGTGTGTGTGTGTGTCTCAGTCTCTTCAAGTCATACAAAGAGCATTTCAAGTGGAGCGATAAAGTGGAGCGAAGCGATCAAAAAAAGGCGCCAAGTTAGAAGCAAGAATTGTGTGAATCTTGGGCCCCAGCACCTTTCCAAGTGTGCCTATTTGCTTGATGCTTGACAAGATTGGCCTGATTGCTTCTCCTAACTTGTTCTTTTGTGTTTGATATCACCCCTTTAAACGGCTGTTGCGTTTTTCGAACGTGTTTTTTTACATTGACAATGTTTTTGTCGTGGGATTGAGAGGAGTTAGAAAAACGTGTTTGAAACGACCGAGAGTCTCTATACAGCTCCAAGAGTTTGCTAGTGTCTCATGATGTAACCCTGGAGTGTGGGCTCAGTCTTCATGAAATGAGAAATGGAATTCCTTTGCTAGTGTCTCATGATGTAAGCCCTGGAGTGTGGGCTCAGTCTTCTCTGCTGCCTGCTTGTTCTCAGTGTGTGAGTTCAGCTGCATTTCCAGTGTCCTGAGCTGGGCTTTGAACCCACTGGGGACGCAGCTGAGAACAAGCCAGACCCACGACTCAGGGATAAAATAACAAGATTAGAAAGCTTATACGTAGAACTCTTTTTATTGTTTTTATTGATTTGAAAATTAGACATTTTGAAATCTAACAAATACTGTACTGGTATTATGGCTTCTGGTAGACTTTTGTGATATAATTGTGTAGTTTCTTTGATTACATGAAGGTAAATAAAAGATTTAAATTATGTTCATGTGTTTTGTTTAATGGATTGGGGTGTGACTTGAAAAGCCTGAACTGTCCCAGTGTCCATGGGGTCATACTGCACATGAAAGACTCCTTTTTGAAATACACTGACAGCAGACTGTGGGTCCAAACCAACATACAAATGCACCCTGTGCACTTAGACTGATAACCCTGTTTCCAGAGTCAGACAAGAGCGTTCTGGGCATCTCATTAAAGGGGATATATTTCTGTTTGATGGGTCTGCTTCATCTGTCTATGCCAAACCTTTTTTTTCATACAATTAATATAGACCATGTTCAAGTAATTGTAGCTGACACAATAATTCCACACATCTTCCTGCCTGAGTTCTGCTCAACTACCTCATGTTTTGTTCTGTGTATATTTTTAGTCGTACAGTTTATGCTTTCTGTCTGTGTACTACACTCTTATATGCTGTTTTCTACAGTTTGAGAATTTTTGTATTTGTGTAGGATCATTATCTTTACAAGGTATAGCTCTGCTGTGACGTTATTTCAATTAGAATGCTGGTAACCATGGTTTTGTGGTATGTTGAATATGATAAAGGTGTTTTGTTAAATGAGACATTTCTCAATGGCATAGTCTTTTTTTGTTTTGTTTAAAGCATAAAGATTGACTTCACCCATTCCCTTCTTGAACTGAAAAATAAAGATGGTCAATTGTAAAATAAATATTAATCGTCGATTTGGCAAAAAAAAAAACTAATAGCTGCAAGCCTCTGTATATGGAGTGTGTCAAAATGAAATCGAATAGCAGCAAGCCTCTGTATATGGAGTGTGTCAAAATGAAATTGAATAGCAGCAAGCCTCTGTATATGGAGTGTGTCAAAATGAAATCGAATAGCAGCAAGCCTCTGTATATGGAGTGTGTCCAAATGAAATTGAATAGCAGCAAGCCTCTGTATATGGAGTGTGTCAAAATGAAATCAAATAGCAGCAAGCCTCTGTATATGGAGTGTGTCAAAATGAAATCGAATAGCAGCAAGCCTCTGTATATGGAGTGTGTCAAAATGAAATCGAATAGCAGCAAGCCTCTGTATATGGAGTGTGTCCAAATGAAATTGAATAGCAGCAAGCCTCTGTATATGGAGTGTGTCAAAATGAAATCAAATAGCAGCAAGCCTCTGTATATGGAGTGTGTCAAAATGAAATCGAATAGCAGCAAGCCTCTGTATATGGAGTGTGTCAAAATGAAATTGAATAGCAGCAAGCCTCTGTATATGGAGTGTGTCAAAATGAAATCGACTATCAGCAAACCTGTGTATGTGGAGTGTGTCAAAATGAAATTGAATAGCAGCAAGCCTCTGTATATGGAGTGTGTCAAAATGAAATTGAATAGCAGCAAGCCTCTGTATATGGAGTGTGTCAAAATGAAATCGAATAGCAGCAAGCCTCTGTATATGGAGTGTGTCAAAATGAAATCGACTATCAGCAAACCTGTGTATGTGGAGTGTGTCAAAATGAAATTGAATAGCAGCAAGCCTCTGTATATGGAGTGTGTCAAAATGAAATCGAATAGCAGCAAGCCTCTGTATATGGAGTGTGTCAAAATGAAATCGACTATCAGCAAACCTGTGTATGTGGAGTGTGTCAAAATGAAATCAAATAGCAGCAAGCCTCTGTATATGGAGTGTGTCAAAATGAAATTGAATAGCAGCAAGCCTCTGTATATGGAGTGTGTCAAAATGAAATCGACTATCAGCAAACCTGTGTATGTGGAGTGTGTCAAAATGAAATTGAATAGCAGCAAGCCTCTGTATATGGAGTGTGTCAAAATGAAATTGAATAGCAGCAAGCCTCTGTATATGGAGTGTGTCAAAATGAAATCGAATAGCAGCAAGCCTCTGTATATGGAGTGTGTCCAAATGAAATTGAATAGCAGCAAGCCTCTGTATATGGAGTGTGTCAAAATGAAATCAAATAGCAGCAAGCCTCTGTATATGGAGTGTGTCAAAATGAAATCGAATAGCAGCAAGCCTCTGTATATGGAGTGTGTCAAAATGAAATCGAATAGCAGCAAGCCTCTGTATATGGAGTGTGTCCAAATGAAATTGAATAGCAGCAAGCCTCTGTATATGGAGTGTGTCAAAATGAAATCAAATAGCAGCAAGCCTCTGTATATGGAGTGTGTCAAAATGAAATCGAATAGCAGCAAGCCTCTGTATATGGAGTGTGTCAAAATGAAATTGAATAGCAGCAAGCCTCTGTATATGGAGTGTGTCCAAATGAAATTGAATAGCAGCAAGCCTCTGTATATAGAGTGTCAAAATGAAATCGACTATCGGCAAGCCTCTGTATATGGAGTGTGTCAAAATGAAATCCAATAGCAGCAAGCCTCTGTCTATGGAGTGTCAAAATGAAATCGAATAGCACCAAGCCTCTGTATATGGAGTGTGTCCAAATGAAATCCAATAGCAGCAAGCCTCTGTCTATGGAGTGTCAAAATGAAATCAAATAGCTGCAAGCCTCTGTATATGGAGTGTGTCCAAATGAAATCGACTATCAGCAAGCCTCTGTATATGGGAGTGTGTCAAAATGTAATCGACTATCAGCAAGCCTCTGTATATGGAGTGTGTCAAAATGAAATCAAATAGCAGCAAGCCTCTGTATATAGAGTGTGTCCAAATGAAATTGAATAGCAGCAAGCCTCTGTATATGGAGTGTGTCCAAATGAAATTGAATATCAGCAAGCCTCTGTATATGGAGTGTGTCAAAATGAAATTGAATAGCAGCAAGTCTCTGTATATAGAGTGTCAAAATGAAATCGACTATCGACAAGCCTCTGTATATGGAGTGTGTCCAAATGAAATTGAATAGCTGCAAGCCTCTGTATATGGAGTGTGTCAAAATGAAATTGAATAGCAGCAAGCCTCTGTATATAGAGTGTCAAAATGAAATCGACTATCGGCAAGCCTCTGTATATGGAGTGTGTCCAAATGAAATTGAATAGCTGCAAGCCTCTGTATATGGAGTGTGTCAAAATGAAATTGAATAGCAGCAAGCCTCTGTATATAGAGTGTCAAAATGAAATCGACTATCGGCAAGCCTCTGTATATGGAGTGTGTCCAAATGAAATTGAATAGCTGCAAGCCTCTGTATATGGAGTGTGTCAAAATGAAATCGAATAGCAGCAAGCCTCTGTATATGGAGTGTGTCAAAATGAAATCGAATAGCAGCAAGCCTCTGTATATGGAGTGTGTCAAAATGAAATCCAATAGCAGCAAGCCTCTGTCTATGGAGTGTCAAAATGAAATCGAATAGCAGCAAGCCTCTGTATATGGAGTGTGTCCAAATGAAATCCAATAGCAGCAAGCCTCTGTATATGGAGTGTGTCCAAATGAAATCGACTATCAGCAAGCCTCTGTATATGGAGTGTCAAAATGAAATCAAATAGCTGCAAGCCTCTGTATATGGAGTGTGTCAAAATGAAATCGACTATCAGCAAGCCTCTGTATATGGAGTGTGTCAAAATGAAATCCAATAGCAGCAAGCCTCTGTATATGGAGTGTGTCCAAATAAAATCGACTATCAGCAAGCCTCTGTATATGGGAGTGTGTCAAAATGAAATCGACTATCAGCAAGCCTCTGTATATGGAGTGTGTCAAAATGAAATCGACTATCAGCAAGCCTCTGTATATAGAGTGTCAAAATGAAATCGACTATCGGCAAGCCTCTGTATATGGAGTGTGTCCAAATGAAATTGAATAGCTGCACGCCTCTGTATATGGAGTGTGTCAAAATGAAATTGAATAGCAGCAAGCCTCTGTATATAGAGTGTCAAAATGAAATCGACTATCGGCAAGCCTCTGTATATGGAGTGTGTCCAAATGAAATCGAATAGCAGCAAGCCTCTGTATATGGAGTGTGTCAAAATGAAATCCAATAGCAGCAAGCCTCTGTCTATGGAGTGTCAAAATGAAATCGAATAGCAGCAAGCCTCTGTATATGGAGTGTGTCAAAATGAAATCAAATAGCTGCAAGCCTCTGTATATGGAGTGTGTCAAAATGAAATCAAATAGCTGCAAGCCTCTGTATATGGAGTGTGTCCATATGAAATCGACTATCAGCAAGCCTCTGTATATGGGAGTGTGTCAAAATGAAATCGACTATCAGCAAGCCTCTGTATATGGAGTGTGTCCAAATGAAATCGACTATCAGCAAGCCTCTGTATATGGAGTGTGTCCAAATGAAATCGACTATCAGCAAGCCTCTGTATATGGGAGTGTGTCAAAATGAAATCGACTATCAGCAAGCCTCTGTATATGGAGTGTGTCAAAATGAAATCAACTATCAGCAAGCCTCTGTATATGGAGTGTGTCAATGAAATCGAATAGCAGCAAGCCTCTGTATATGGAGTGTCAAAATGAAATCGAATAGCTGCAAGCCTCTGTATATGGAGTGTGTCAAAATGAAATTGAATAGCAGCAAGCCTCTGTATATGGAGTGTGTCAAAATGAAATCAAATAGCAGCAAGCCTCTGTATATGGAGTGTGTCAAAATGAAATTAAATAGCAGCAAGCCTCTGTATATGGAGTGTGTCAAAATGAAAACAACTATCAGCAAGCCTCTGTATATGGAGTGTGTCAATGAAATCGAATAGCAGCAAGCCTCTGTATATGGAGTGTCAAAATGAAATCGAATAGCTGCAAGCCTCTGTATATGGAGTGTGTCCAAATGAAATTGAATAGCAGAAAGCCTCTGTATATGGAGTGTGTCAAAATGAAATCAAATATCAGCAAGCCTCTGTATATGGAGTGTGTCAAAATGAAATCAAATAGCAGCAAGCCTCTGTATATGGAGTGTGTCCAAATGAAATCAAATAGCAGCAAGCCTCTGTATATGGAGTGTGTCAAAATGAAATTGAATAGCAGCAAGCCTCTGTATATGGAGTGTGTCCAAATGAAATTGAATATCAGCAAGCCTCTGTATATGGAGTGTGTCCAAATGAAATTGAATAGCTGCAAGCCTCTGTATATGGAGTGTGTCAAAATGAAATTGAATAGCAGCAAGCCTCTGTATATGGAGTGTGTCAAAATGAAATCCAATAGCAGCAAGCCTCTGTCTATGGAGTGTCAAAATGAAATCGAATAGCAGCAAGCCTCTGTATATGGAGTGTGTCCAAATGAAATCCAATAGCAGCAAGCCTCTGTCTATGGAGTGTCAAAATGAAATCAAATAGCTGCAAGCCTCTGTATATGGAGTGTGTCCAAATGAAATCGACTATCAGCAAGCCTCTGTATATGGGAGTGTGTCAAAATGAAATCGACTATCAGCAAGCCTCTGTATATGGAGTGTCAAAATGAAATCAAATAGCAGCAAGCCTCTGTATATAGAGTGTGTCCAAATGAAATTGAATAGCAGCAAGCCTCTGTATATGGAGTGTGTCCAAATGAAATTGAATATCAGCAAGCCTCTGTATATGGAGTGTGTCAAAATGAAATTGAATAGCAGCAAGTCTCTGTATATAGAGTGTCAAAATGAAATCGACTATCGGCAAGCCTCTGTATATGGAGTGTGTCCAAATGAAATCGAATAGCAGCAAGCCTCTGTATATGGAGTGTGTCAAAATGAAATTGACTATCAGCAAGGCTCTGTATATGGAGTGTGTCAAAATGAAATCGACTATCAGCAAGCCTCTGTATATGGAGTGTGTCAAAATGAAATCGAAAAGCAGCAAGCCTCTGTATATGGAGTGTGTCAAAATGAAATCAAATAGCAGCAAGCCTCTGTATATGGAGTGTGTCAAAATGAAATCGAATAGCAGCAAGTCTCTGTATATGAAGTGTGTCAAAATGAAATCCAATAGCATCAAGCCTCTGTCTATGGAGTGTCAAAATGAAATCGAATAGCAGCAAGCCTCTGTATATGGAGTGTGTCCAAATGAAATCCAATAGCAGCAAGCCTCTCTCTATGGAGTGTCAAAATGAAATCGACTATCAGCAAGCCTCTGTATATGGAGTGTGTCAAAATGAAATCGAATAGCAGCAAGCCTCTGTATATGGAGTGTGTCAAAATGAAATCGACTATCAGCAAGCCTCTGTCTATGGAGTGTCAAAATGAAATCGAATAGCAGCAAGCCTCTGTATATGGAGTGTCAAAATGAAATCAAATAGCTGCAAGCCTCTGTATATGGAGTGTGTCCAAATGAAATCGACTATCAGCAAGCCTCTGTATATGGGAGTGTGTCAAAATGAAATCGACTATCAGCAAGCCTCTGTATATAGAGTGTCAAAATGAAATCGACTATCGGCAAGCCTCTGTATATGGAGTGTGTCAAAATGAAATCGAATAGCAGCAAGCCTCTGTATATGGAGTGTGTCAAAATGAAATCCAATAGCAGCAAGCCTCTGTCTATGGAGTGTCAAAATGAAATCGAATAGCAGCAAGCCTCTGTATATGGAGTGTGTCCAAATGAAATCCAATAGCAGCAAGCCTCTGTATATGGAGTGTGTCCAAATGAAATCGACTATCAGCAAGCCTCTGTATATGGGAGTGTGTCAAAATGAAATCGACTATCAGCAAGCCTCTGTATATGGAGTGTGTCAAAATGAAATCGACTATCAGCAAGCCTCTGTATATGGAGTGTGTCAAAATGAAATCGACTATCAGCAAGCCTCTGTATATGGGAGTGTGTCAAAATGAAATCGACTATCAGCAAGCCTCTGTATATGGAGTGTGTCAAAATGAAATCCAATAGCAGCAAGCCTCTGTATATGGAGTGTGTCCAAATGAAATCGACTATCAGCAAGCCTCTGTATATGGGAGTGTGTCAAAATGAAATCGACTATCAGCAAGCCTCTGTATATGGAGTGTGTCAAAATGAAATCGACTATCAGCAAGCCTCTGTATATAGAGTGTCAAAATGAAATCGACTATCGGCAAGCCTCTGTATATGGAGTGTGTCCAAATGAAATCAAATAGCTGCAAGCCTCTGTATATGGAGTGTGTCAAAATGAAATCGACTATCAGCAAGCCTCTGTATATGGAGTGTGTCAAAATGAAATTGAATAGCTGCAAGCCTCTGTATATGGAGTGTGTCAAAATGAAATTGAATAGCAGCAAGCCTCTGTATATAGAGTGTCAAAATGAAATCGACTATCGGCAAGCCTCTGTATATGGAGTGTGTCAAAATGAAATCCAATAGCAGCAAGCCTCTGTATATGCAGTGTGTCCAAATGAAATCGACTATCAGCAAGCCTCTGTATATGGGAGTGTGTCAAAATGAAATCGACTATCAGCAAGCCTCTGTATATGGAGTGTGTCAAAATGAAATCGACTATCAGCAAGCCTCTGTATATGGAGTGTGTCAAAATGAAATCGACTATCAGCAAGCCTCTGTATATGGGAGTGTGTCAAAATGAAATCGACTAACAGCAAGCCTCTGTATATGGAGTGTGTCAAAATGAAATCGACTATCAGCAAGCCTCTGTATATAGAGTGTCAAAATGAAATCGACTATCGGCAAGCCTCTGTATATGGGAGTGTGTCAAAATGAAATCGACTATCAGCAAGCCTCTGTATATGGAGTGTCAAAATGAAATCAAATAGCTGCAAGCCTCTGTATATGGAGTGTGTCAAAATGAAATCGACTATCAGCAAGCCTCTGTATATGGAGTGTGTCAAAATGAAATCCAATAGCAGCAAGCCTCTGTATATGGAGTGTGTCCAAATGAAATCGACTATCAGCAAGCCTCTGTATATGGGAGTGTGTCAAAATGAAATCGACTATCAGCAAGCCTCTGTATATGGAGTGTGTCAAAATGAAATCGACTATCAGCAAGCCTCTGTATATAGAGTGTCAAAATGAAATCGACTATCGGCAAGCCTCTGTATATGGAGTGTGTCCAAATGAAATCAAATAGCTGCAAGCCTCTGTATATGGAGTGTGTCAAAATGAAATCGACTATCAGCAAGCCTCTGTATATGGAGTGTGTCAAAATGAAATCGACTATCAGCAAGCCTCTGTATATAGAGTGTCAAAATGAAATCGACTATCGGCAAGCCTCTGTATATGGGAGTGTGTCAAAATGAAATCGACTATCAGCAAGCCTCTGTATATGGAGTGTCAAAATGAAATCAAATAGCTGCAAGCCTCTGTATATGGAGTGTGTCAAAATGAAATCGACTATCAGCAAGCCTCTGTATATGGAGTGTGTCAAAATGAAATCCAATAGCAGCAAGCCTCTGTATATGGAGTGTGTCCAAATGAAATCGACTATCAGCAAGCCTCTGTATATGGGAGTGTGTCAAAATGAAATCGACTATCAGCAAGCCTCTGTATATGGAGTGTGTCAAAATGAAATCGACTATCAGCAAGCCTCTGTATATAGAGTGTCAAAATGAAATCGACTATCGGCAAGCCTCTGTATATGGAGTGTGTCCAAATGAAATCAAATAGCTGCAAGCCTCTGTATATGGAGTGTGTCAAAATGAAATCGACTATCAGCAAGCCTCTGTATATGGAGTGTGTCAAAATGAAATCAAATAGCTGCAAGCCTCTGTATATGGAGTGTGTCAAAATGAAATCAAATAGCTGCAAGCCTCTGTATATGGAGTGTGTCAAAATGAAATCGACTATCAGCAAGCCTCTGTATATGGAGTGTGTCAAAATGAAATTGAATAGCTGCAAGCCTCTGTATATGGAGTGTGTCAAAATGAAATTGAATAGCAGCAAGCCTCTGTATATAGAGTGTCAAAATGAAATCGACTATCGGCAAGCCTCTGTATATGGAGTGTGTCAAAATGAAATCGAATAGCAGCAAGCCTCTGTATATGGAGTGTGTCAAAATGAAATCCAATAGCAGCAAGCCTCTGTCTATGGAGTGTCAAAATGAAATCGAATAGCAGCAAGCCTCTGTATATGGAGTGTGTCAAAATGAAATCAAATAGCTGCAAGCCTCTGTATATGGAGTGTGTCAAAATGAAATCAAATAGCTGCAAGCCTCTGTATATGGAGTGTGTCAAAATGAAATCGACTATCAGCAAGCCTCTGTATATGGGAGTGTGTCAAAATGAAATCGACTATCAGCAAGCCTCTGTATATGGAGTGTGTCCAAATGAAATCGACTATCAGCAAGCCTCTGTATATGGAGTGTGTCCAAATGAAATCGACTATCAGCAAGCCTCTGTATATGGGAGTGTGTCAAAATGAAATCGACTATCAGCAAGCCTCTGTATATGGAGTGTGTCCAAATGAAATCGACTATCAGCAAGCCTCTGTATATGGGAGTGTGTCAAAATGAAATCAACTATCAGCAAGCCTCTGTATATGGAGTGTGTCAAAATGAAATTGAATAGCAGCAAGCCTCTGTATATAGAGTGTCAAAATGAAATCGACTATCGGCAAGCCTCTGTATATGGAGTGTGTCAAAATGAAATCGAATAGCAGCAAGCCTCTGTATATGGAGTGTGTCAAAATGAAATCCAATAGCAGCAAGCCTCTGTCTATGGAGTGTCAAAATGAAATCGAATAGCAGCAAGCCTCTGTATATGGAGTGTGTCCAAATGAAATCCAATAGCAGCAAGCCTCTGTATATGGAGTGTGTCCAAATGAAATCGACTATCAGCAAGCCTCTGTATATGGAGTGTCAAAATGAAATCAAATAGCTGCAAGCCTCTGTATATGGAGTGTGTCAAAATGAAATCGACTATCAGCAAGCCTCTGTATATGGAGTGTGTCAAAATGAAATCCAATAGCAGCAAGCCTCTGTATATGGAGTGTGTCCAAATGAAATCGACTATCAGCAAGCCTCTGTATATGGGAGTGTGTCAAAATGAAATCGACTATCAGCAAGCCTCTGTATATGGAGTGTGTCAAAATGAAATCGACTATCAGCAAGCCTCTGTATATAGAGTGTCAAAATGAAATCGACTATCGGCAAGCCTCTGTATATGGAGTGTGTCCAAATGAAATCAAATAGCTGCAAGCCTCTGTATATGGAGTGTGTCAAAATGAAATCGACTATCAGCAAGCCTCTGTATATGGAGTGTGTCAAAATGAAATCAAATAGCTGCAAGCCTCTGTATATGGAGTGTGTCAAAATGAAATCAAATAGCTGCAAGCCTCTGTATATGGAGTGTGTCAAAATGAAATCGACTATCAGCAAGCCTCTGTATATGGAGTGTGTCAAAATGAAATTGAATAGCTGCAAGCCTCTGTATATGGAGTGTGTCAAAATGAAATTGAATAGCAGCAAGCCTCTGTATATAGAGTGTCAAAATGAAATCGACTATCGGCAAGCCTCTGTATATGGAGTGTGTCAAAATGAAATTGAATAGCAGCAAGCCTCTGTCTATGGAGTGTCAAAATGAAATCGAATAGCAGCAAGCCTCTGTCTATGGAGTGTCAAAATGAAATCAAATAGCTGCAAGCCTCTGTATATGGAGTGTGTCCAAATGAAATCGACTGTCAGCAAGCCTCTGTATATGGGAGTGTGTCAAAATGAAATCGACTATCAGCAAGCCTCTGTATATGGAGTGTGTCAAAATGAAATCAAATAGCAGCAAGCCTCTGTATATAGAGTGTGTCCAAATGAAATTGAATAGCAGCAAGCCTCTGTATATGGAGTGTGTCCAAATGAAATTGAATATCAGCAAGCCTCTGTATATGGAGTGTGTCAAAATGAAATTGAATAGCAGCAAGTCTCTGTATATAGAGTGTCAAAATGAAATCGACTATCGGAAAGCCTCTGTATATGGAGTGTGTCCAAATGAAATTGAATAGCTGCAAGCCTCTGTATATGGAGTGTGTCAAAATGAAATTGAATAGCAGCAAGCCTCTGTATATAGAGTGTCAAAATGAAATCGACTATCGGCAAGCCTCTGTATATGGAGTGTGTCAAAATGAAATCGAATAGCAGCAAGCCTCTGTATATGGAGTGTGTCAAAATGAAATCCAATAGCAGCAAGCCTCTGTCTATGGAGTGTCAAAATGAAATCGAATAGCAGCAAGCCTCTGTATATGGAGTGTGTCCAAATGAAATCCAATAGCAGCAAGCCTCTGTATATGGAGTGTGTCCAAATGAAATCGACTATCAGCAAGCCTCTGTATATGGAGTGTCAAAATGAAATCAAATAGCTGCAAGCCTCTGTATATGGAGTGTGTCAAAATGAAATCGACTATCAGCAAGCCTCTGTATATGGAGTGTGTCAAAATGAAATCCAATAGCAGCAAGTCTCTGTATATGGAGTGTGTCCAAATGAAATCGACTATCAGCAAGCCTCTGTATATGGGAGTGTGTCAAAATGAAATCGACTATCAGCAAGCCTCTGTATATGGAGTGTGTCAAAATGAAATCGACTATATGCAAGCCTCTGTATATAGAGTGTCAAAATGAAATCGACTATCGGCAAGCCTCTGTATATGGAGTGTGTCCAAATGAAATCAAATAGCTGCAAGCCTCTGTATATGGAGTGTGTCAAAATGAAATCGACTATCAGCAAGCCTCTGTATATGGAGTGTGTCAAAATGAAATCAAATAGCTGCAAGCCTCTGTATATGGAGTGTGTCAAAATGAAATCAAATAGCTGCAAGCCTCTGTATATGGAGTGTGTCAAAATGAAATCGACTATCAGCAAGCCTCTGTATATGGAGTGTGTCAAAATGAAATTGAATAGCTGCAAGCCTCTGTATATGGAGTGTGTCAAAATGAAATTGAATAGCAGCAAGCCTCTGTATATAGAGTGTCAAAATGAAATCGACTATCGGCAAGCCTCTGTATATGGAGTGTGTCAAAATGAAATCGAATAGCAGCAAGCCTCTGTATATGGAGTGTGTCAAAATGAAATCCAATAGCAGCAAGCCTCTGTCTATGGAGTGTCAAAATGAAATCGAATAGCAGCAAGCCTCTGTATATGGAGTGTGTCAAAATGAAATCAAATAGCTGCAAGCCTCTGTATATGGAGTGTGTCAAAATGAAATCAAATAGCTGCAAGCCTCTGTATATGGAGTGTGTCAAAATGAAATCGACTATCAGCAAGCCTCTGTATATGGGAGTGTGTCAAAATGAAATCGACTATCAGCAAGCCTCTGTATATGGAGTGTGTCCAAATGAAATCGACTATCAGCAAGCCTCTGTATATGGAGTGTGTCCAAATGAAATCGACTATCAGCAAGCCTCTGTATATGGGAGTGTGTCAAAATGAAATCGACTATCAGCAAGCCTCTGTATATGGAGTGTGTCAAAATGAAATCGACTATCAGCAAGCCTCTGTATATGGAGTGTGTCAATGAAATCGAATAGCAGCAAGCCTCTGTATATGGAGTGTCAAAATGAAATCGAATAGCTGCAAGCCTCTGTATATGGAGTGTGTCCAAATGAAATTGAATAGCAGCAAGCCTCTGTATATGGAGTGTGTCAAAATGAAATCAAATAGCAGCAAGCCTCTGTATATGGAGTGTCAAAATGAAATCGAATAGCAGCAAGCCTCTGTATATAGAGTGTGTCCAAATGGCCATGTCAATGAGATTCTCTCCCTTGCTGCATTGTATGTTTTGCTTATCTCAAGATTTGTCAATTCCTGATCGGGCCACGCTCAATATGGTGTGTTATTCAAGGACCCTTCACTACTTCACTGTGTGAACCCAGGGTAAAGACTTCTCTCCTCTATTGAGCTGTAACCCTATTTTTATGAAGACATTTCTATTGAACAATAAACAGGGCAATTACTATACCTTCAGTTGTTTAACCTGTTACTAAAATAAAATGAAGACACAGCCCCCCCCATTTGTTTCTTTTTAAAATATATTTTTTTCTTTTTAGATTACAGTGCACAAATAACCATGTAATTACTGTAATAATCCAAAACAGCTTCTCGAGTCAATTGTATTTCCCTTTTCATTTCGGAATGTTCTTTTAAAAACTCTAGATAGGAGCATGTTATCATTCATGTCTTGTTGTCAACATTTTGTTATTGTTCAACTTTGCTAAATGTGCACATCAGTACCTCTGAAAGAAATCTGTACTGTAACAGTGTCATTGCTTGCAATTGCTGTACTAGATACATGCTAGAGGCTGCGCCCCCACCAGTTTAATTCAATTGTATAATAAGTAACACTACACACAGGGTCACTTTCATTTTATTATTTAATAGCACAGAGAAGTTCTTAACAGTTTTAATACTGACAGCAGCATAGATTTGTTTATGGAATGGAATGGTATCATTGAACTCCCGACCGTACCATAACAACAAAAGAGAGAGGGGAAAATGAAAATAGTATTTCATAAATTAACAAATTATTATTAGTTTCCACAGTGTTGAAGGCACAAACAAATAAAAAAATATTATCACTGATTACCAGTTTTAATCCAGACAGAAACGCAGATGTGACCCGTGTGTGCTGAACTATATATTCCATGTCTCCCTATTCAGTGCAATGGAACAGTCGCAAGTCCCTGCCTAGCAACAACGTCAGGCAGCAGTGACGTCAGACCATTATCTTTGGGGTTCAGTTTCTGTAAATCTAGGAGCCCCAAAAAATATTAATACCCCGCTGCACATCTACACCCCTGGGACTATGTGTATGCCAAGTGTGGTTCCTTAATTTGCTATACTTTTTGAGATACAGGTATATTAAAAAAAATGCTGCTTTTTGCCACTCTGTATCTCAAAAAGTATTCAGCCAAATGCTACCCCATTCACATGGTTTGATGAGCCTGCCAATCCGACCACACATAAAAATGCATATTGGTGGGATGTTACCTCCCTTTTGAGCTGCTTGTAAAACCGACTGTAAACAGGACTTTCATTCAAACCTTAACCATGTCTGTGCGACCGCAGTGGCCTATTCATGTCGTCATGCCGGCCCTTATTCATGATGTTATTCATGTAGTATTCATTACCCCTATTAATGAAATTGATACCCCCCATAATAATAACCATATTCAGGTTCATACACAATTCATAAAGGTTGCAGGTAGTCATAGCCTACTTATACTACTGATTAAAATGCAAGCACAGCTGCTTTGGCACACACTCATTCTCACATTTATGCTAAAGCATGATTAAACACCCTTAGGCTGGCACATAGACAGGATTCCTTTCAAAAAATATCACTGGAGCATCACACTCAGTTTTGATTGGTATAAAGCAGTGGCCCTCACTTCCAATTAGGTCCTGAATGATTTATAAGAAGGTTGATTCATTAATCTACAATCTGGTTGAAGCAAAGACCTGGACTGGAAGGACCGAAAACAAGGACCATTGTAACACTGCCTGGAATATTGATTTCTATCAGCTTCATCTGCATTTTCAAAACTGGTATATATGTCTTTTCACTTAACCACAGAAAGCAAATGTATTGCCACATTTTGTACAGTGATACAGCTTCTTTCCACTGTGAATTTGCTGGTGTGTTTTTAGGTTTCCTGACAGACTGAAACTCTTCCCACATTTAGTGCAGTGATACGGCTTCTCTCCAGTGTGAATTTGCTGGTGTTGTTTTAGGCTTCCTAACTGAATGAAGCGCTTCCCACCATCAGTGCAGTGATACAGCTTCTCTCCAGTGTGAATTCACCTCTGTTTTTTAAGCTTCCTTACTGACTGAAGCTCTTCCCACAGTCAAAGCAGTGATGCGGCTTCTCTCCAGTGTGAGTTTGCTGGTGTGATTTTAGGTGTCCTAACTGACTGAAGCTCTTCCCACAGTCAGAGCAGTGATGCGGCCTCTCTCCAGCGTGAATTCTCTGGTGTCTTTTTAGGTTTCCTGACAGACTGAAACTCTTCCCACATTTAACACAATGATACGGCTTCTTTCCACTGTGAATTCGCTGGTGTCTTTTTAGGCTTCCTGACATACTGAAGCTCTCTCCACATTCAATACATTGATACGGCTTCTCTCCAGTGTGAATTCGCTGGTGTTGTTTTAGGTTTCCTAACCGAATGAAGCTCTTCCCACAGTCAGAACAGTGATGCGGCTTCTCTCCAGTGTGAGTTCGCTGGTGTGATTTTAGGTGTCCTGACTGACTGAAGCTCTTCCCACAGTCACTGCAGTGATGCAGCTTCTCTCCAGTATGAATTCTCTGGTGTCTTTTTAGGCTTCTTAACTGACTGAAGTTCTTCCCACATTCAGTACATTGATGTGATATCTTTGGCAGGGATATGTTTTCTGAATCCTTAAACAGCAAGTCAATAGACTCCTCTTCAATGCAGAAAGACTCCAGTTCAGTCTTTTCTTTAATGTGGACATGATCCAGTTCAGTCTCTTCTTTCATGTGGACAGGCTCCAGTTCAGTCTCCTCTTGTTTAATGTGGACAGGCTCCAGTTCAGTCTCTTCTTTAATGTGGACAGGCTCCAGTTCAGTCTCTTCTTTAATGTGGACAGGCTCCAATTCAGTCTCTTCTTTAATGTGCACAGGCTCCAGTTCATTGTCTTCTTCTTTAATGTGGACAAGCTCCAGTTCAGTCTCCTCTTTAATGTGGACAGGCTCCAGTTCATTGTCTTCTTCTTTAATGTGGACAGGCTCCAGTTCAGTCTCTTCTTTAATGTGGACAGGCTCCAGTTCAGTCTCCTCTTTAATGTGGACAGGCTCCAGTTCATTGTCTTCTTCTTTAATGTGGACAGGCTCCAGTTCAGTCTCTTCTTTAATGTGGACAGGCTCCAGTTCAGTGTCTTCTTTAATGTGGACAGGCTCCAGTTCAGTCTCTTCTTTAAAGTGGACAGGCTCCAGTTCAGTCTCTTCTTTCATGTGGACAGGCTCCAGTTCAGTCTCTTCTTTAATGTGGACAGGCTCCAGTTCAGTCTCCTCTTTAATGTGGACAGGCTCCAGTTCAGTCTCTTCTTTAATGTGGACAGGCTCCAGTTCAGTCTCTTCTTTAATGTGGACAGGCTCCAGTTCAGGCATCTCCTGTTTAATGCAGATAGGTGCCAGTTCCACAACCTCCTCCTGTTTAATGTAAACAGATTCCATCTTTGTTCCTTCACTTTCACCAAGATAAGGCAGTCCTGAAAACATAAAAAGTTAGGTTACTATCATAACCCTGTTTCTCTCAAATAGAAATGTAACCATTACCTCATGGGAATTTATCCTTAAAGACACTGTAACCTGAATAGATCTAACAAAGACTGCTCATCAAAGCCTGTGATGCAGCCATGCCCGTCCCGAGGGCATAAATAGACTGCATGCACAGATCTCAATATCATTTTTCCTTCAAGACTGCTGCAATCATAGATGCAGTGACCTTGAAGGTTAATGGTTACATTTCTATTCAGGGAACCAGGGTTATGATAATAACCTAACATTCCCTATCAAGTATGAAATGTAACCATTACCTAATGGGTAGACATACCAAAGTTGTTACAAGGCAATTAATGCAGACAACTGGAATGCCACAAGCTCGACCCAGGCCGCCTTGCGTGCTACCATTAGGAACCCTCAGCACAAGTAGCTGGAGCTAAAAGATTTGAGGGAGAACTCACCTCTATGTTTTTGCTGTAAGGGTCGAGCTCGAGGCCGCCCTTAACACTCTTGTTCCAAACCCAGGGATTTGTGGATCCACGACATTCAGCCGATAAGCGCAGGCGTGCAGGATGTGCCCACTTGGAAAGTCCCTCCAGACAGTGCCGAGACACTGTCAGCAGGCGGACATGGTTCAATGTGGGCTGAAAAACCCTGTTTTTGAACCAGGCTTGGAGAAGGCGCATGTGGAAAAGACTCAAAGGAAAGGTCTGGGAAGCTACTGCCATAAAGCCCATAAGCCTCTGGAATGTCACTACTGTCAGAGACAGAAGCTCTGCTGACAGAGACGGGTGAGCCACTGGCACTGGGTGATCCAAAGAGGGTAACTCTGGATCGCCCATCTCCTCAGAGGTGGCAATGGAAAGCAGATTGTCTAGTTGCGAGCCTGTGCTTGGTGCCCCTTGTTGCTCCAAGAGAACAGAGGGGGCTGGTGGAGCAGTGTGTTCACGCAACAGCTGAGCCAGTACTGTGCCTTGCTGGGAAACAGCTTCCCAGAGCTTGTCCAGATTTTCAGAGTCCACTGATCTATGAGACCGGTGACCTTTTCTCCTCTTTTTAGAAACATGAGGAGGGGAGGAAAGGCAGAGGATGATGAGGAAGACCATGCCACTCGTTCAACTCTCCTGCTCTCCCATGGCACAGCACCCTCAGACGAGGATGTAGCCAACCCCTTAAGGGATGATGCTAGGGAGCCCTGTCAAAGTGGTAAAGCCGTGGACCACTTCACGGAGCTGCGAGACACCCGTTTATCTAGCGTATGCCGAGAGAAGGACGTGCAGAACTCACAGAGTCCGCGGCCTGCGAGTGGCCCTTTGCATGCTCCGGTCCCAAACAGGAAGAGCAACTGTCGTGCTTATCCTCTACTGAGAGATTGGCCTTGCAAATGTCACAAGGGTAAAACCCTGGCATGCAGCAAGCAGTAAACTCTGTGACAACTGCTGCTTCAATCTGCTCAAGCCGGCGCTTACCTATCTCTCTCTCTACTAATATATATTAGTACTTTGTAGCACTTGCCGCTAGAAGCTGCAGTCAAACAGCACATGTAGCAAAGTACTGTATTTAAAAAATATATAAAACAGCACAAGTCGAAACTGAAAGCGTCCGCTGGTCTTGGACCAGAGATGGTGTCACTGTTGTGTATCACAATACCCCCTTTTTAACCGAGTCTGAATGGTGGTGATGAACCGAGGTGGAACAGAGCAGACAGTAAAATGAACCAAAATGACCCGATCGGCTCCCAGCCGCACAGTGACTGTAAAGTACCTTGCAAGGCACAGTTCAGTGAGTGTTCTACTCGGTGGTGGTACGCTCTATATAGTACCGTTCGGTGGTGGTTCAACACTCGGTGGTTTTAAACTCGGTCCAGTACCTTGGGTACGGTCCGGTTCAGTGGTACACTTCGTACAATTCGGGTACCCCAGTGCAGTAACCTCGTTCACTGTTTTGTACATATACTGTGTCAGGAACGGAGCAGGTCTGTGACCCACAGTTACTGCAGAAGCAGTATATAAGGCTGCCCACCTATATAGCTTTTGTCAAACCAACACAGCCCTAAGACTGGGGAAAGCCGGCTGTCAGAGCCCAAGGCAGCACGAAACACTGCGGGAAAGATTGCAAGCAATCAGACCCGACGCAGAGCTAGCCTAGCGACTGCGTAGTGAATCAGAGTGATAACCTTGTTCATTGTACAGATTTGTACCGGTGGGAATGGAGTAGGCCTGGACCTACAGTTACAATTAAGCAGACTATAGGGGTGCCAGCCTATAGCGCTTCTGGCAAACCGACACAGTCGTAAGACTGGGGAAAGCCAGCTGTCAGAGCCGTGACAGCCTTCGAAATGGCACTGCATGCAGAGACCAGGGTGGCAACGAAACACTACGGGAGGGGCTGCGGACAGCAGGACCCGAAGCAGAGCTGAGCCCAGCAACTGCTAGTGAATCAGAATGGTATCCTCGTTCGATGTACAGTACACCGGTGGGAACGGGAGCAGGTCTGGACCCACAGTTACCACGGGAGCGATCTATAGGGATGCCTACCTGCAGAGCTCTTGGTTAATCCAACAGTCCGAAAACTGAGGAAACCTACTATCAGAGCTCTAATAGTCTATACAATAATACTGCAAGCAGAATTAATGCGGCAACAAGACACCGCGGGAGAAAACTGCAAGCAGAATTAATCAACGAGACACTGAGGGAGAAAACTGCAAGCAGAACTAATGTGTGCAACGAGACACTGAGGGAGAAACTGCAAGCAGAACTAATGTGCCAACGAGACACAGTGGGAGAAAACTGGAAACAGTTTTAACCTGAAGCGCGTGTCACGGTCCAACAGGTGCGCTGGAATTTCTGTGAAAAGAAATAGAAAAATACACACCGAAAAACTTTTTTTTCTCACACAAAACAGTGAACACTCGATTACTGTTAATTATGTATAAATTCCCTAACAAAATAACATTTTTATTTTCAACGAAGCTAGCAGCCTGAGAGAGAACACAAGTACCCGACTTAAGGTTACTCGATCCCGGGGAAGGGGCGACGGAGCCGCCCGCTTCACATGGAGCACAAGGCCCCTGAGGGACTAACGAAAACCACGGCTGAGTGCACAGTACGTGTAACTAGCAATGACTATAATCACGTAAACATCATCTAATTATAATCACATTAACAGTGTAATTACACAAGCAAATAAGCAGATAACAGTACATTCAACACTTATCTCTCTCGATCAGATCGGATGAAAGGAAAAATGATATTGAGATCTGTGCATGCAGCCTGTTTATGCCCTCGGGACGGGCATGACTGAATCTATTCAGGTTACTGGGTCTATTCAGGTTACTGGGTTACTGGGTCTTTAAGGATAAATACCCATGAGGTAATGGTCATATTTCGTACTTGATAGGCAATTAAGTATTGCTGTCTGTTGTCTATGTCACCTTCAGTCTCAAGAAAGCATTTCCTTTAGTTGTTTTTATACTTTCAATCAAACAACCACAAAGACCAATGATGAGGATAAATACTTTGTAACTCTCATGGGTGCTTGTGACATTTAATAAGGCATTTAATGTAATTAACCTAACTTTGAAATGGGTAGAATTGTTCTGTTAACAGAGTCCTAAAAACAACATCTGGAGGAGCATCAGGAATTTAACTGTTCATAGACAAAAGTTACATGCCACAAATATTACGTGCTTGTGTTACAAACTAAGATCTTACAACATCTGTGTCAAATATTTACTGTTACTAAATCATTTCAAACATATATTCATAATAAACAAAGCATTCCACACAATTACAATCCTGCCAAGCAACACATTAACTGTTCAGTTCCAGTAAGACACGATTTGGCGAGTGTCAAGTGGATTTAAAAGATGAATAAAAAGATAGAGAAGCTTACTTCAGGTATTGTCAGTGGGATGTGCAGCACGGCTCTAGTGCTCTAGTCACTCGCTCGGACCGTTCAATTCTTCTCTTCAGGGTAACTAGGCAGCTCAAACGGACAGCGACAGGTAATCTGTGTAGACTAGACTGCACTGCATATTTAAACCCCTCTCTTGCAGTTCCACGCTCAACACGTCAGCCCCTCCCTGGATGTCACCTGCGTGCTGTTAGTCTCTCTTTGTTCTCTTCTATAATATATAATTAATATATTATTTGCTTCGGTTCCCTTACACACGTTTCTTTCACATAGCAATACTAAAAATCACTTTGGAATGTAGGTCTCCCTTTGTGTTTTAATTTATAACAGCAGAATAAAACTGGCAAAGGCAACAAAGATACACTTCATTAAAATTATATTTCTATAACATATTAAGAAGGACAGAAAGATCAGTTTATACACAAACGTAGCTTTTTATTTAAATATTCTGGATTTTATAATTGAATCAAAGTTAATAAAAGCGACCAGTAGATGGCAGAAATGATCCATTTATTTTTTTTCCATTTATTATTATCTATGCAGTCCACCAATCCAGTATTCTTGCACATTAATAACAGGGCTATTAGATTTCTGTGCTGTTCTGTTTTATTTTGTAAATTATAAACTCACATAATGATTTCTAATGCCATCCATTTTCAACCGTTTTCAACCGGGGGTACACGTACCGCTTCTAAGGGTCATAGGGGGTACGCAGGACGACTCAGAAATACACAAATCAAAATGAAAGTAAAAGAAAAGAATGGTTTTTTAACAGTATTATATATTCTCTAAAACACTGTGTATAATTTTTTCATCTTTGTTTAGCAGTTCAAAGTGAACCGCAGATGCAGCTGTTAGTGTATTGCTGTGTGTGTGTGTGTGTGTGCGTGCTGTCCTGTCTTCTCCGCTGTTTGTGTGACGTGCCTGGGGTGTCACGTGCACAGTGCAGCTGTATGAGAGGGTCTGTGTTGGCTGCACTGTGATTTGTGTTCAGTTCCGCCAGCCACCTGTTTGCGCAGGACCGAGGATCTGAGCGATTGGACCATGACTGTATTTAGGAGCTGCCTGTGTGCAGCTCAGGTTCGTGTTGTGTAGTTGTGTGAGAGTGTGTCCTGGAGCTGGCTATCAGAGCTAAACCATTTTATGACAGAGCGTCCATTAGCCTGCTGTTCCAGCGCTTCAATAAAAACAGCAGTTTACACTGCTTTAAACTGCATCCTGTGCTGCCTCCATTTATTCCTGCTGCGGACCAGATACACCAGTACAATATATTAAATAAATGGGAAAGAATGTGTTAATCAAATTATTCTGCCTTTCACTGCAACTGGTGCCATTCAGTGAGCGAAAACTGTAAAGGGTACTTCAACTGAAACCTCCCGACAGAAGGGGTACAGTTGCAAAAAAAAAAAACCCAGTCCTAAGACAATACCTGCCCTTCTCCTCTAATGTGGCAGGAATTCAAGGAAATACACAATTTCATTAATCTTTAGTAGAAATCAGTGGCTACTGTCATTGAAATACTTACGTAGGTTGTTCTAAACATAACTGGACCCACACGTTAAGGTGGACAGTAGTCTAAGACTTCTCTTCAAATCATGCTTAGCACAATTGCAGTAAAATAAAATAAAACATTAGGTATACAGAGACTAAACTGGGTCGATATACTGTTATTTTTCAGAAAGAGAGAGAGAGAGAATTAAAAGTCAGCAATCCGAGGAGAATCAATAACTAACAGGATACTCATCAGCTCTGTATCCAAGGAGAATCAGTAACTAACAGGATACTCATCAGCTCTGTATCCGAGGAGAATCAGTAACTAACAGGATACTCATCAGCTCTGTATCCAAGGAGAATCAGTAACTAACAGGATACTCATCAGCTCTGCATGCGAGGAGAATCAGTAACTAACAGGATACTCATCAGCTCTGTATCCAAGGAGAATCAGTAACTAACAGGATACTCATCAGCTCTGTATCCAAGGAGAATCAGTAACTAACAGGATACTCATCAGCTCTGTATCCAAGGAGAATCAGTAACTAACAGGATACTCATCAGCTCTGTATCCAAGGAGAATCAGTAACTAACAGGATACTCATCAGCTCTGTATCCGAGGAGAATCAGTAACTAACAGGATACTCATCAGCTCTGTATCCAAGGAGAATCAGTAACTAACAGGATACTCATCAGCTCTGTATCCAAGGAGAATCAGTAACTAACAGGATACTCATCAGCTCTACATTCAAAGAGAATCAGTAACTAACAGGATACTCATCAGCTCTGTATCCAAGGAGAATCAGTAACTAACAGGATACTCATCAGCTCTGTATCCAAGGAGAATCAGTAAGTAACAGGATACCCATCAGCTCTGTATCCGAGGAGAATCAGTAACTAACAGGATACTCATCAGCTCTGTATCCAAGGAGAATCAGTAACTAACAGGATACTCATCAGCTCTGTATCCAAGGAGAATCAGTAACTAACAGGATACTCATCAGCTCTGTATCCGAGGAGAACCGGTAACTAACAGGATACTCATCAGCTCTGTATCCAAGGAGAATCAGTAACTAACAGGATACTCATCAGCTCTGTATCCGAGGAGAATCAGTAACTAACAGGATACTCATCAGCTCTGTATCCAAGGAGAATCAGTAACTAACAGGATACTCATCAGCTCTGCATGCGAGGAGAATCAGTAACTAACAGGATACTCATCAGCTCTGTATCCAAGGAGAATCAGTAACTAACAGGATACTCATCAGCTCTGTATCCGAGGAGAATCAGTAATTAACAGGACACTCATCAGCTCTGTATCCAAGGAGAATCAGTAACTAACAGGATACTCATCAGCTCTGTATCCAAGGAGAATCAGTAACTAACAGGATACTCATCAGCTCTGTATCCGAGGAGAATCAGTAACTAACAGGATACTCATCAGCTCTGTATCCAAGGAGAATCAGTAACTAACAGGATACTCATCAGCTCTGTATCCAAGGAGAATCAGTAACTAACAGGATACTCATCAGCTCTACATTCAAAGAGAATCAGTAACTAACAGGATACTCATCAGCTCTGTATCCAAGGAGAATCAGTAACTAACAGGATACTCATCAGCTCTGTATCCAAGGAGAATCAGTAACTAACAGGATACCCATCAGCTCTGTATCCGAGGAGAATCAGTAACTAACAGGATACTCATCAGCTCTGTATCCAAGGAGAATCAGTAACTAACAGGATACTCATCAGCTCTGTATGCGAGGAGAATCAGTAACTAACAGGATACTCATCAGCTCTGTATCCAAGGAGAATCAGTAACTAACAGGATACTCATCAGCTCTGTATGCGAGGAGAATCAGTAACTAACAGGATACTCATCAGCTCTGTATCCAAGGAGAATCAGTAACTAACAGGATACTCATCAGCTCTGTATCCAAGGAGAATCAGTAACTAACAGGATACTCATCAGCTCTACATTCAAAGAGAATCAGTAACTAACAGGATACTCATCAGCTCTGTATCCAAGGAGAATTAGTAACTAACAGGATACTCATCAGCTCTCTATCCGAGGAGAATCAGTAACTAACAGGATACTCATCAGCTCTGTATCCAAGGAGAATTAGTAACTAACAGGATACTCATCAGCTCTGTATCCGAGGAGAATCAGTAACTAACAGGATACTCATCAGCTCTGTATCCAAGGAGAATCAGTAACGAACAGGATACTCATCAGCTCTGTATCCGAGGAGAATCAGTAACTAACAGGATACTCATCAGCTCTGTATGCGAGGAGAATCAGTAAGTAACAGGATACTCATCAGCTCTGTATCCAAGGAGAATCAGTAACTAACAGGATACTCATCAGCTCTGTATCCGAGGAGAATCAGTAATTAACAGGACACTCATCAGCTCTGTATCCAAGGAGAATCAGTAACTAACAGGATACTCATCAGCTCTGTATCCGAGGAGAACCGGTAACTAACAGGATACTCATCAGCTCTGTATCCGAGGAGAATCAGTAACTAACAGGATACTCATCAGCTCTGTATCCAAGCAGAATCAGTAACTAACAGGATAATCATCAGCTCTGTATCCGAGGAGAATCAGTAACTAACAGGACACTCATCAGCTCTGTATCCGAGGAGAATCAGTAACTAACAGGATACTCATCAGCTCTGTATCCGAGGAGAATCAGTAACTAACAGGATACTCATCAGCTCTGTATGCGAGGAGAATCAGTAACTAACAGGATACTCATCAGCTCTGTATCCAAGGAGAATCAGTAACTAACAGGATACTCATCAGCTCTGTATCCGAGGAGAATCAGTAACTAACAGGATACTCA
Source organism: Acipenser ruthenus (assembly GCF_902713425.1). Taxonomy (NCBI): domain Eukaryota; kingdom Metazoa; phylum Chordata; class Actinopteri; order Acipenseriformes; family Acipenseridae; genus Acipenser; species Acipenser ruthenus. Next base: position 8,561,066 of record NC_081236.1, on the reverse strand, counting down.
TCAGCTCTGTATGCGAGGAGAATCAGTAACTAACAGGATACTCATCAGCTCTGTATCCAAGGAGAATCAGTAACTAACAGGATACTCATCAGCTCTGTATCCGAGGAGAATCAGTAATTAACAGGACACTCATCAGCTCTGTATCCAAGGAGAATCAGTAACTAACAGGATACTCATCAGCTCTGTATCCGAGGAGAACCGGTAACTAACAGGATACTCATCAGCTCTGTATCCGAGGAGAATCAGTAACTAACAGGATACTCATCAGCTCTGTATCCAAGCAGAATCAGTAACTAACAGGATAATCATCAGCTCTGTATCCGAGGAGAATCAGTAACTAACAGGATACTCATCAGCTCTGTATCCGAGGAGAATCAGTAACTAACAGGATACTCATCAGCTCTACATTCAAAGAGAATCAGTAACTAACAGGATAATCATCAGTCACTAGAAATACTCAATGAAGAAAATAATTAATCAACTAAAAACGTATGATTTTAATAATCAACTAATTGCTAAAAGTGTTTCAGTTTGCTAATCACTTTTCTTCATTATAGACAGATAGATAGATATAGGTAGGTAGGTATATGTTTGTGGGGCTGTATTCTGAGTGAAAAACTGTAAAACGCTGAATTACAAGTTTTTGATAAACGCGGGAATGTCTTTGTTTATTATTATTACGTCACTGTGTGAATGCCGCGGCACGCAGACTGCAACTGGGGGATGTGAATAAAAACAAACGCGCTGACACAGACACGCCGCTTCACAAATACAACACGCACACACACACACAAAAACAACGCGCTCCTACCACACTACAACCCGGACCTTTCAAAATAATACAATATAACAGCGCTCTGTAGTTTATAAACACATTGTAGAGCTCCATGCAGACTCTCTCACCTCCTCTCTGCTCTCCCTCAGTGTCTGAACGGATAAAACAACGCGCTCCTACCACACTACAACCCGGACCTTTCAAAATAATACAATATAACAGCGCTCTGTAGTTTATAAACACATTGTAGAGCTCCATGCAGACTCTCTCACCTCCTCTCTGCTCTCCCTCAGTGTCTGAACGGATAAAACAACGCGCTCCTACCACACTACAACCCGGACCTTTCAAAATAATACAATATAACAGCGCTCTGTAGTTTATAAACACATTGTAGAGCTCCATGCAGACTCTCTCACCTCCTCTCTGCTCTCCCTCAGTGTCTGAACGGATAAAACAACGCGCTCCTACCACACTACAACCCGGACCTTTCAAAATAATACAATATAACAGCGCTCTGTAGTTTATAAACACATTGTAGAGCTCCATGCAGACTCTCTCACCTCCTCTCTGCTCTCCCTCAGTGTCTGAACGGATAAAACAACGCGCTCCTACCACACTACAACCCGGACCTTTCAAAATAATACAATATAACAGCGCTCTGTAGTTTATAAACACACTGTAGAGCTCCATGCAGACTCTCTCACCTCCTCTCTGCTCTCCCTCAGTGTCTGAACGGATAAAACAACGCGCTCCTACCACACTACAACCCGGACCTTTCAAAATAATACAATATAACAGCGCTCTGTAGTTTATAAACACATTGTAGAGCTCCATGCAGACTCTCTCACCTCCTCTCTGCTCTCCCTCAGTGTCTGAACGGATAAAACAACGCGCTCCTACCACACTACAACCCGGACCTTTCAAAATAATACAATATAACAGCGCTCTGTAGTTTATAAACACATTGTAGAGCTCCATGCAGACTCTCTCACCTCCTCTCTGCTCTCCCTCAGTGTCTGAACGGATAAAACAACGCGCTCCTACCACACTACAACCCGGACCTTTCAAAATAATACAATATAACAGCGCTCTGTAGTTTATAAACACATTGTAGAGCTCCATGCAGACTCTCTCACCTCCTCTCTGCTCTCCCTCAGTGTCTGAACGGATAAAACAACGCGCTCCTACCACACTACAACCCGGACCTTTCAAAATAATACAATATAACAGCGCTCTGTAGTTTATAAACACATTGTAGAGCTCCATGCAGACTCTCTCACCTCCTCTCTGCTCTCCCTCAGTGTCTGAACGGATAAAACAACGCGCTCCTACCACACTACAACCCGGACCTTTCAAAATAATACAATATAACAGCGCTCTGTAGTTTATAAACACATTGTAGAGCTCCATGCAGACTCTCTCACCTCCTCTCTGCTCTCCCTCAGTGTCTGAACGGATAAAACAACGCGCTCCTACCACACTACAACCCGGACCTTTCAAAATAATACAATATAACAGGGCTCTGTAGTTTATAAACACATTGTAGAGCTCCATGCAGACTCTCTCACCTCCTCTCTGCTCTCCCTCAGTGTCTGAACGGATAAAACAACGCGCTCCTACCACACTACAACCCGGACCTTTCAAAATAATACAATATAACAGCGCTCTGTAGTTTATAAACACATTGTAGAGCTCCATGCAGACTCTCTCACCTCCTCTCTGCTCTCCCTCAGTGTCTGAACGGATAAAACAACGCGCTCCTACCACACTACAACCCGGACCTTTCAAAATAATACAATATAACAGCGCTCTGTAGTTTATAAACACATTGTAGAGCTCCATGCAGACTCTCTCACCTCCTCTCTGCTCTCCCTCAGTGTCTGAACGGATAAAACAACGCGCTCCTACCACACTACAACCCGGACCTTTCAAAATAATACAATATAACAGCGCTCTGTAGTTTATAAACACATTGTAGAGCTCCATGCAGACTCTCTCACCTCCTCTCTGCTCTCCCTCAGTGTCTGAACGGATAAAACAACGCGCTCCTACCACACTACAACCCGGACCTTTCAAAATAATACAATATAACAGCGCTCTGTAGTTTATAAACACATTGTAGAGCTCCATGCAGACTCTCTCACCTCCTCTCTGCTCTCCCTCAGTGTCTGAACGGATAAAACAACGCGCTCCTACCACACTACAACCCGGACCTTTCAAAATAATACAATATAACAGCGCTCTGTAGTTTATAAACACATTGTAGAGCTCCATGCAGACTCTCTCACCTCCTCTCTGCTCTCCCTCAGTGTCTGAACGGATAAAACAACGCGCTCCTACCACACTACAACCCGGACCTTTCAAAATAATACAATATAACAGCGCTCTGTAGTTTATAAACACATTGTAGAGCTCCATGCAGACTCTCTCACCTCCTCTCTGCTCTCCCTCAGTGTCTGAACGGATAAAACAACGCGCTCCTACCACACTACAACCCGGACCTTTCAAAATAATACAATATAACAGCGCTCTGTAGTTTATAAACACATTGTAGAGCTCCATGCAGACTCTCTCACCTCCTCTCTGCTCTCCCTCAGTGTCTGAACGGATAAAACAACGCGCTCCTACCACACTACAACCCGGACCTTTCAAAATAATACAATATAACAGCGCTCTGTAGTTTATAAACACATTGTAGAGCTCCATGCAGACTCTCTCACCTCCTCTCTGCTCTCCCTCAGTGTCTGAACGGATAAAACAACGCGCTCCTACCACACTACAACCCGGACCTTTCAAAATAATACAATATAACAGCGCTCTGTAGTTTATAAACACATTGTAGAGCTCCATGCAGACTCTCTCACCTCCTCTCTGCTCTCCCTCAGTGTCTGAACGGATAAAACAACGCGCTCCTACCACACTACAACCCGGACCTTTCAAAATAATACAATATAACAGCGCTCTGTAGTTTATAAACACATTGTAGAGCTCCATGCAGACTCTCTCACCTCCTCTCTGCTCTCCCTCAGTGTCTGAACGGATAAAACAACGCGCTCCTACCACACTACAACCCGGACCTTTCAAAATAATACAATATAACAGCGCTCTGTAGTTTATAAACACATTGTAGAGCTCCATGCAGACTCTCTCACCTCCTCTCTGCTCTCCCTCAGTGTCTGAACGGATAAAACAACGCGCTCCTACCACACTACAACCCGGACCTTTCAAAATAATACAATATAACAGCGCTCTGTAGTTTATAAACACATTGTAGAGCTCCATGCAGACTCTCTCACCTCCTCTCTGCTCTCCCTCAGTGTCTGAACGGATAAAACAACGCGCTCCTACCACACTACAACCCGGACCTTTCAAAATAATACAATATAACAGCGCTCTGTAGTTTATAAACACATTGTAGAGCTCCATGCAGACTCTCTCACCTCCTCTCTGCTCTCCCTCAGTGTCTGAACGGATAAAACAACGCGCTCCTACCACACTACAACCCGGACCTTTCAAAATAATACAATATAACAGCGCTCTGTAGTTTATAAACACATTGTAGAGCTCCATGCAGACTCTCTCACCTCCTCTCTGCTCTCCCTCAGTGTCTGAACGGATAAAACAACGCGCTCCTACCACACTACAACCCGGACCTTTCAAAATAATACAATATAACAGCGCTCTGTAGTTTATAAACACATTGTAGAGCTCCATGCAGACTCTCTCACCTCCTCTCTGCTCTCCCTCAGTGTCTGAACGGATAAAACAACGCGCTCCTACCACACTACAACCCGGACCTTTCAAAATAATACAATATAACAGCGCTCTGTAGTTTATAAACACATTGTAGAGCTCCATGCAGACTCTCTCACCTCCTCTCTGCTCTCCCTCAGTGTCTGAACGGATAAAACAACGCGCTCCTACCACACTACAACCCGGACCTTTCAAAATAATACAATATAACAGCGCTCTGTAGTTTATAAACACATTGTAGAGCTCCATGCAGACTCTCTCACCTCCTCTCTGCTCTCCCTCAGTGTCTGAACGGATAAAACAACGCGCTCCTACCACACTACAACCCGGACCTTTCAAAATAATACAATATAACAGCGCTCTGTAGTTTATAAACACATTGTAGAGCTCCATGCAGACTCTCTCACCTCCTCTCTGCTCTCCCTCAGTGTCTGAACGGATAAAACAACGCGCTCCTACCACACTACAACCCGGACCTTTCAAAATAATACAATATAACAGCGCTCTGTAGTTTATAAACACATTGTAGAGCTCCATGCAGACTCTCTCACCTCCTCTCTGCTCTCCCTCAGTGTCTGAACGGATAAAACAACGCGCTCCTACCACACTACAACCCGGACCTTTCAAAATAATACAATATAACAGGGCTCTGTAGTTTATAAACACATTGTAGAGCTCCATGCAGACTCTCTCACCTCCTCTCTGCTCTCCCTCAGTGTCTGAACGGATAAAACAACGCGCTCCTACCACACTACAACCCGGACCTTTCAAAATAATACAATATAACAGCGCTCTGTAGTTTATAAACACATTGTAGAGCTCCATGCAGACTCTCTCACCTCCTCTCTGCTCTCCCTCAGTGTCTGAACGGATAAAACAACGCGCTCCTACCACACTACAACCCGGACCTTTCAAAATAATACAATATAACAGCGCTCTGTAGTTTATAAACACATTGTAGAGCTCCATGCAGACTCTCTCACCTCCTCTCTGCTCTCCCTCAGTGTCTGAACGGATAAAACAACGCGCTCCTACCACACTACAACCCGGACCTTTCAAAATAATACAATATAACAGCGCTCTGTAGTTTATAAACACATTGTAGAGCTCCATGCAGACTCTCTCACCTCCTCTCTGCTCTCCCTCAGTGTCTGAACGGATAAAACAACGCGCTCCTACCACACTACAACCCGGACCTTTCAAAATAATACAATATAACAGCGCTCTGTAGTTTATAAACACATTGTAGAGCTCCATGCAGACTCTCTCACCTCCTCTCTGCTCTCCCTCAGTGTCTGAACGGATAAAACAACGCGCTCCTACCACACTACAACCCGGACCTTTCAAAATAATACAATATAACAGCGCTCTGTAGTTTATAAACACATTGTAGAGCTCCATGCAGACTCTCTCACCTCCTCTCTGCTCTCCCTCAGTGTCTGAACGGATAAAACAACGCGCTCCTACCACACTACAACCCGGACCTTTCAAAATAATACAATATAACAGCGCTCTGTAGTTTATAAACACATTGTAGAGCTCCATGCAGACTCTCTCACCTCCTCTCTGCTCTCCCTCAGTGTCTGAACGGATAAAACAACGCGCTCCTACCACACCACAACCCGGACCTTTCAAAATAATACAATATAACAGCGCTCTGTAGTTTATAAACACATTGTAGAGCTCCATGCAGACTCTCTCACCTCCTCTCTGCTCTCCCTCAGTGTCTGAACGGATAAAACAACGCGCTCCTACCACACTACAACCCGGACCTTTCAAAATAATACAATATAACAGCGCTCTGTAGTTTATAAACACATTGTAGAGCTCCATGCAGACTCTCTCACCTCCTCTCTGCTCTCCCTCAGTGTCTGAACGGATAAAACAACGCGCTCCTACCACACTACAACCCGGACCTTTCAAAATAATACAATATAACAGCGCTCTGTAGTTTATAAACACATTGTAGAGCTCCATGCAGACTCTCTCACCTCCTCTCTGCTCTCCCTCAGTGTCTGAACGGATAAAACAACGCGCTCCTACCACACTACAACCCGGACCTTTCAAAATAATACAATATAACAGCGCTCTGTAGTTTATAAACACATTGTAGAGCTCCATGCAGACTCTCTCACCTCCTCTCTGCTCTCCCTCAGTGTCTGAACGGATAAAACAACGCGCTCCTACCACACTACAACCCGGACCTTTCAAAATAATACAATATAACAGCGCTCTGTAGTTTATAAACACATTGTAGAGCTCCATGCAGACTCTCTCACCTCCTCTCTGCTCTCCCTCAGTGTCTGAACGGATAAAACAACGCGCTCCTACCACACTACAACCCGGACCTTTCAAAATAATACAATATAACAGCGCTCTGTAGTTTATAAACACATTGTAGAGCTCCATGCAGACTCTCTCACCTCCTCTCTGCTCTCCCTCAGTGTCTGAACGGATAAAACAACGCGCTCCTACCACACTACAACCCGGACCTTTCAAAATAATACAATATAACAGCGCTCTGTAGTTTATAAACACATTGTAGAGCTCCATGCAGACTCTCTCACCTCCTCTCTGCTCTCCCTCAGTGTCTGAACGGATAAAACAACGCGCTCCTACCACACTACAACCCGGACCTTTCAAAATAATACAATATAACAGCGCTCTGTAGTTTATAAACACATTGTAGAGCTCCATGCAGACTCTCTCACCTCCTCTCTGCTCTCCCTCAGTGTCTGAACGGATAAAACAACGCGCTCCTACCACACTACAACCCGGACCTTTCAAAATAATACAATATAACAGCGCTCTGTAGTTTATAAACACATTGTAGAGCTCCATGCAGACTCTCTCACCTCCTCTCTGCTCTCCCTCAGTGTCTGAACGGATAAAACAACGCGCTCCTACCACACTACAACCCGGACCTTTCAAAATAATACAATATAACAGCGCTCTGTAGTTTATAAACACATTGTAGAGCTCCATGCAGACTCTCTCACCTCCTCTCTGCTCTCCCTCAGTGTCTGAACGGATAAAACAACGCGCTCCTACCACACTACAACCCGGACCTTTCAAAATAATACAATATAACAGCGCTCTGTAGTTTATAAACACATTGTAGAGCTCCATGCAGACTCTCTCACCTCCTCTCTGCTCTCCCTCAGTGTCTGAACGGATAAAACAACGCGCTCCTACCACACTACAACCCGGACCTTTCAAAATAATACAATATAACAGCGCTCTGTAGTTTATAAACACATTGTAGAGCTCCATGCAGACTCTCTCACCTCCTCTCTGCTCTCCCTCAGTGTCTGAACGGATAAAACAACGCGCTCCTACCACACCACAACCCGGACCTTTCAAAATAATACAATATAACAGCGCTCTGTAGTTTATAAACACATTGTAGAGCTCCATGCAGACTCTCTCACCTCCTCTCTGCTCTCCCTCAGTGTCTGAACGGATAAAACAACGCGCTCCTACCACACTACAACCCGGACCTTTCAAAATAATACAATATAACAGCGCTCTGTAGTTTATAAACACATTGTAGAGCTCCATGCAGACTCTCTCACCTCCTCTCTGCTCTCCCTCAGTGTCTGAACGGATAAAACAACGCGCTCCTAGCACACTACAACCCGGACCTTTCAAAATAATACAATATAACAGCGCTCTGTAGTTTATAAACACATTGTAGAGCTCCATGCAGACTCTCTCACCTCCTCTCTGCTCTCCCTCAGTGTCTGAACGGATAAAACAACGCGCTCCTACCACACTACAACCCGGACCTTTCAAAATAATACAATATAACAGCGCTCTGTAGTTTATAAACACATTGTAGAGCTCCATGCAGACTCTCTCACCTCCTCTCTGCTCTCCCTCAGTGTCTGAACGGATAAAACAACGCGCTCCTACCACACTACAACCCGGACCTTTCAAAATAATACAATATAACAGCGCTCTGTAGTTTATAAACACATTGTAGAGCTCCATGCAGACTCTCTCACCTCCTCTCTGCTCTCCCTCAGTGTCTGAACGGGTAAAACAACGCGCTCCTACCACACTACAACCCGGACCTTTCAAAATAATACAATATAACAGCGCTCTGTAGTTTATAAACACATTGTAGAGCTCCATGCAGACTCTCTCACCTCCTCTCTGCTCTCCCTCAGTGTCTGAACGGATAAAACAACGCGCTCCTACCACACTACAACCCGGACCTTTCAAAATAATACAATATAACAGCGCTCTGTAGTTTATAAACACATTGTAGAGCTCCATGCAGACTCTCTCACCTCCTCTCTGCTCTCCCTCAGTGTCTGAACGGATAAAACAACGCGCTCCTACCACACTACAACCCGGACCTTTCAAAATAATACAATATAACAGCGCTCTGTAGTTTATAAACACATTGTAGAGCTCCATGCAGACTCTCTCACCTCCTCTCTGCTCTCCCTCAGTGTCTGAACGGATAAAACAACGCGCTCCTACCACACTACAACCCGGACCTTTCAAAATAATACAATATAACAGCGCTCTGTAGTTTATAAACACATTGTAGAGCTCCATGCAGACTCTCTCACCTCCTCTCTGCTCTCCCTCAGTGTCTGAACGGATAAAACAACGCGCTCCTACCACACTACAACCCGGACCTTTCAAAATAATACAATATAACAGCGCTCTGTAGTTTATAAACACATTGTAGAGCTCCATGCAGACTCTCTCACCTCCTCTCTGCTCTCCCTCAGTGTCTGAACGGATAAAACAACGCGCTCCTACCACACTACAACCCGGACCTTTCAAAATAATACAATATAACAGCGCTCTGTAGTTTATAAACACATTGTAGAGCTCCATGCAGACTCTCTCACCTCCTCTCTGCTCTCCCTCAGTGTCTGAACGGATAAAACAACGCGCTCCTACCACACTACAACCCGGACCTTTCAAAATAATACAATATAACAGCGCTCTGTAGTTTATAAACACATTGTAGAGCTCCATGCAGACTCTCTCACCTCCTCTCTGCTCTCCCTCAGTGTCTGAACGGATAAAACAACGCGCTCCTACCACACTACAACCCGGACCTTTCAAAATAATACAATATAACAGCGCTCTGTAGTTTATAAACACATTGTAGAGCTCCATGCAGACTCTCTCACCTCCTCTCTGCTCTCCCTCAGTGTCTGAACGGATAAAACAACGCGCTCCTACCACACTACAACCCGGACCTTTCAAAATAATACAATATAACAGCGCTCTGTAGTTTATAAACACATTGTAGAGCTCCATGCAGACTCTCTCACCTCCTCTCTGCTCTCCCTCAGTGTCTGAACGGATAAAACAACGCGCTCCTAGCACACTACAACCCGGACCTTTCAAAATAATACAATATAACAGCGCTCTGTAGTTTATAAACACATTGTAGAGCTCCATGCAGACTCTCTCACCTCCTCTCTGCTCTCCCTCAGTGTCTGAACGGATAAAACAACGCGCTCCTACCACACTACAACCCGGACCTTTCAAAATAATACAATATAACAGCGCTCTGTAGTTTATAAACACATTGTAGAGCTCCATGCAGACTCTCTCACCTCCTCTCTGCTCTCCCTCAGTGTCTGAACGGATAAAACAACGCGCTCCTACCACACTACAACCCGGACCTTTCAAAATAATACAATATAACAGCGCTCTGTAGTTTATAAACACATTGTAGAGCTCCATGCAGACTCTCTCACCTCCTCTCTGCTCTCCCTCAGTGTCTGAACGGATAAAACAACGCGCTCCTAGCACACTACAACCCGGACCTTTCAAAATAATACAATATAACAGCGCTCTGTAGTTTATAAACACATTGTAGAGCTCCATGCAGACTCTCTCACCTCCTCTCTGCTCTCCCTCAGTGTCTGAACGGATAAAACAACGCGCTCCTACCACACTACAACCCGGACCTTTCAAAATAATACAATATAACAGCGCTCTGTAGTTTATAAACACATTGTAGAGCTCCATGCAGACTCTCTCACCTCCTCTCTGCTCTCCCTCAGTGTCTGAACGGATAAAACAACGCGCTCCTACCACACTACAACCCGGACCTTTCAAAATAATACAATATAACAGCGCTCTGTAGTTTATAAACACATTGTAGAGCTCCATGCAGACTCTCTCACCTCCTCTCTGCTCTCCCTCAGTGTCTGAACGGATAAAACAACGCGCTCCTACCACACTACAACCCGGACCTTTCAAAATAATACAATATAACAGCGCTCTGTAGTTTATAAACACATTGTAGAGCTCCATGCAGACTCTCTCACCTCCTCTCTGCTCTCCCTCAGTGTCTGAACGGATAAAACAACGCGCTCCTACCACACTACAACCCGGACCTTTCAAAATAATACAATATAACAGCGCTCTGTAGTTTATAAACACATTGTAGAGCTCCATGCAGACTCTCTCACCTCCTCTCTGCTCTCCCTCAGTGTCTGAACGGATAAAACAACGCGCTCCTACCACACTACAACCCGGACCTTTCAAAATAATACAATATAACAGCGCTCTGTAGTTTATAAACACATTGTAGAGCTCCATGCAGACTCTCTCACCTCCTCTCTGCTCTCCCTCAGTGTCTGAACGGATAAAACAACGCGCTCCTACCACACTACAACCCGGACCTTTCAAAATAATACAATATAACAGCGCTCTGTAGTTTATAAACACATTGTAGAGCTCCATGCAGACTCTCTCACCTCCTCTCTGCTCTCCCTCAGTGTCTGAACGGATAAAACAACGCGCTCCTACCACACTACAACCCGGACCTTTCAAAATAATACAATATAACAGCGCTCTGTAGTTTATAAACACATTGTAGAGCTCCATGCAGACTCTCTCACCTCCTCTCTGCTCTCCCTCAGTGTCTGAACGGATAAAACAACGCGCTCCTACCACACTACAACCCGGACCTTTCAAAATAATACAATATAACAGCGCTCTGTAGTTTATAAACACATTGTAGAGCTCCATGCAGACTCTCTCACCTCCTCTCTGCTCTCCCTCAGTGTCTGAACGGATAAAACAACGCGCTCCTACCACACTACAACCCGGACCTTTCAAAATAATACAATATAACAGCGCTCTGTAGTTTATAAACACATTGTAGAGCTCCATGCAGACTCTCTCACCTCCTCTCTGCTCTCCCTCAGTGTCTGAACGGATAAAACAACGCGCTCCTACCACACTACAACCCGGACCTTTCAAAATAATACAATATAACAGCGCTCTGTAGTTTATAAACACATTGTAGAGCTCCATGCAGACTCTCTCACCTCCTCTCTGCTCTCCCTCAGTGTCTGAACGGATAAAACAACGCGCTCCTACCACACTACAACCCGGACCTTTCAAAATAATACAATATAACAGCGCTCTGTAGTTTATAAACACATTGTAGAGCTCCATGCAGACTCTCTCACCTCCTCTCTGCTCTCCCTCAGTGTCTGAACGGATAAAACAACGCGCTCCTACCACACTACAACCCGGACCTTTCAAAATAATACAATATAACAGCGCTCTGTAGTTTATAAACACATTGTAGAGCTCCATGCAGACTCTCTCACCTCCTCTCTGCTCTCCCTCAGTGTCTGAACGGATAAAACAACGCGCTCCTACCACACTACAACCCGGACCTTTCAAAATAATACAATATAACAGCGCTCTGTAGTTTATAAACACATTGTAGAGCTCCATGCAGACTCTCTCACCTCCTCTCTGCTCTCCCTCAGTGTCTGAACGGATAAAACAACGCGCTCCTACCACACTACAACCCGGACCTTTCAAAATAATACAATATAACAGCGCTCTGTAGTTTATAAACACATTGTAGAGCTCCATGCAGACTCTCTCACCTCCTCTCTGCTCTCCCTCAGTGTCTGAACGGATAAAACAACGCGCTCCTACCACACTACAACCCGGACCTTTCAAAATAATACAATATAACAGCGCTCTGTAGTTTATAAACACATTGTAGAGCTCCATGCAGACTCTCTCACCTCCTCTCTGCTCTCCCTCAGTGTCTGAACGGATAAAACAACGCGCTCCTACCACACTACAACCCGGACCTTTCAAAATAATACAATATAACAGCGCTCTGTAGTTTATAAACACATTGTAGAGCTCCATGCAGACTCTCTCACCTCCTCTCTGCTCTCCCTCAGTGTCTGAACGGATAAAACAACGCGCTCCTACCACACTACAACCCGGACCTTTCAAAATAATACAATATAACAGCGCTCTGTAGTTTATAAACACATTGTAGAGCTCCATGCAGACTCTCTCACCTCCTCTCTGCTCTCCCTCAGTGTCTGAACGGATAAAACAACGCGCTCCTACCACACTACAACCCGGACCTTTCAAAATAATACAATATAACAGCGCTCTGTAGTTTATAAACACATTGTAGAGCTCCATGCAGACTCTCTCACCTCCTCTCTGCTCTCCCTCAGTGTCTGAACGGATAAAACAACGCGCTCCTACCACACTACAACCCGGACCTTTCAAAATAATACAATATAACAGCGCTCTGTAGTTTATAAACACATTGTAGAGCTCCATGCAGACTCTCTCACCTCCTCTCTGCTCTCCCTCAGTGTCTGAACGGATAAAACAACGCGCTCCTACCACACTACAACCCGGACCTTTCAAAATAATACAATATAACAGCGCTCTGTAGTTTATAAACACATTGTAGAGCTCCATGCAGACTCTCTCACCTCCTCTCTGCTCTCCCTCAGTGTCTGAACGGATAAAACAACGCGCTCCTACCACACTACAACCCGGACCTTTCAAAATAATACAATATAACAGCGCTCTGTAGTTTATAAACACATTGTAGAGCTCCATGCAGACTCTCTCACCTCCTCTCTGCTCTCCCTCAGTGTCTGAACGGATAAAACAACGCGCTCCTACCACACTACAACCCGGACCTTTCAAAATAATACAATATAACAGCGCTCTGTAGTTTATAAACACATTGTAGAGCTCCATGCAGACTCTCTCACCTCCTCTCTGCTCTCCCTCAGTGTCTGAACGGATAAAACAACGCGCTCCTACCACACTACAACCCGGACCTTTCAAAGTAATACAATATAACAGCGCTCTGTAGTTTATAAACACATTGTAGAGCTCCATGCAGACTCTCTCACCTCCTCTCTGCTCTCCCTCAGTGTCTGAACGGGTCTGTCTCCCACAGAACGAGGAATATACCAATCACAAAATACAAACCGATCAGCGCGGTCTGACAATTCATCTAATATGGACCGCAAAGGGAATCGTGATACCGGGGATCTTTTAATAAAAAACGAACAAGGCTTTGAATTTTAACATCATAATCGAGCTGTTTGTAGCTCTATATTTTCCCCAGTGAATACAATTTGAATTCAGGTAACCCTTCCCCCATGCCGGAGTTGGTATAGTCCTTTCTTTATCAGGGCGGCAGCAGCGTCGATGCTGCGAGTTTCACGCAGATATATAATCTGTGTTTCGTGTAATTATATTGATATTTCCCGTCCTCTTCTTCCGAATGAGATGTTCAAACACTAACGCGATACCCCTGATAATGTTTTTTAGAAGTATATCAGGTTAATTCAAGTTCAGCGCCGTTGTCACAAACAGATCCACAATGGCGCAGGCATGCTCGCAGTTTCATAGCTTTCTCTTCGCTAGTCTTGGAGGGTCAGGGCGTGTGAACTTGTTTTTGGTAAATACAGCACAGGGTCGCAGAAAGGTCATTCTTTACGAGTAAACTTCCAGGCAGTAACCTCTGCTATTTCTACCCCATGCTTTTATTTCGTTTCTCTTAAACTGTATTCTTGTCTCCTATTCTTTATCCAGGACAGTATTCCTCCCTGCTGTCCAGCGGCACAGATTTAGACTCTTCCTCAGACTGCGCTGCGAACTAAACCAGGCAACAGAGCCGCGTCCACAGCAGCAGAAGAGTCACCAGCAATGAGACACGCCAAGGAGTGCGCTGCTCTGTGAGACTCGAGGGGACGCGTTATCAAAGCGCTTCCTCCAGGCTTTAATTAACTGCTATTGATTTAAAAAAGAACAAAACATCATGTTAATGTTACAACATGAAAAACTAAACACACTGAGAGTGCTGAAGAGGACTTGAAATACAGTGTATCACTCAGCTGTGTGGTTCTAGTTTTGTAAAATGAACAGGTGGTTTACCTCTTTAAAATAAATAGGAGTTCATTAAAGACTGGCGTAAAAGCTTTGAAAAGATGTCCTGAGGTGTCTTATTGTGATTAAAAAGCGTCCCATTCCACAAGAAAAACCTGAGAGGCGTTAGAAAACTAAAGCTCTTTGAATGAAATGCTTTTTATTATATGAATAACTACCCAGTGGAGTGACAGAGCAGGTTAATAAACTAAATGTATTGAATGAATAATGAAATCAGATCACATATATCAGAGAGTGAGAGGTTTGTATTAAACAGTCCAATTACAGTATTTTTAAAATGTTTTAGTAGTTTAACTGCTTATGACTGTCCAGATTGGAAACAAAGGTAAATATTCTTATACAATACTCTGCATTTATATTACTGCTCCCAACAGTACTTTCTGTAAAGCTGTATTTGAGTCTATAGTTGTTGTCCCCGGTCTGTACCAAGTGTATTCATTCAGGAGAAGCAGAGTCTTCAGTAACACAAGTGGAGGGGCAGCACAGGGACGTTACAATGAGGGGCACATTGTAGTTATTTATTTTAAATTGTTTTAAATGCTTCGACACTATTGTATAGTACTTTAGATGATATATGTTTACATATATACATTCGAATTGGGATTATTTTGTGTTTAACGAACGTGATCATCAGAAATACTGTAACGGGAAATAAGCAGCCAACAGAATGTGTGCATTGCAGAAAGCGTTTATTATTAAAACATGACGAGACATCTCTCAGGTTTTATTAATAAGCACCAGTATTCTATCTGAGTGAATTTACAAATTAAATTGCAACAAAACCCTCAAAATGTAAGTGCTTCAATGTATCCAGTAGGTGGCACCAAAACACTGTTCAGCTTTTACATTGTACCGCTGAGACTGCATTGGTCGATAATGTACATTCCTGCTTGAATGAGTTCGGTAAAAAGGGGCGGGCCTAGATATTTCAAACAGAATTACTGATATTTTTGTGATACAATACACACATAAAAACAATGTGCTCCACAAAATAAAGCATTCTTTAATTCTTAGTTTAAACTGCTGCATAGTAAAGTGAATGTACACAAACATTTGTGTTTAGTGTTTAAGTCTTCTAATAATTAGATTATTATGTTTAACCCATTTATCTTTTTAAATGATACCTTCAATCTTCTACTGTGCTACTAATGGGAAAATGTAAAATAAGATGATGGCTGATCGAAACAAAATCTTTGTTGTTTTGTGAAATGTAATTTCCTCTCATCAAAAAAATGCAACTTCTAAGAATCTTCCTGTTTCTTTTCTTTGTAAATCACCTCCTCACCCAGTTCATTGCTCTGTGTGTGTAATCTCCATGCCTGCAATGGTAATGACTAGAGTTCAATCACCTCCTCACCCAGTTCATTGCTCTGTGTGTGTAATCTCCATGCCTGCAATGGTAATGACTAGAGTTCAATCACCTCCTCACCCAGTTCATTGCTCTGTGTGTGTAATCTCCATGCCTGCAATGGTAATGACTAGAGTTAAATCACCTCTTCACCCAGTTCATTGCTCTGTGTGTGTAATCTCCATGCCTGCAATGGTAATGACTAGAGTTCAATCACCTCCTCACCCAGTTCATTGCTCTGTGTGTGTAATCTCCATGCCTGCAATGGTAATGACTAGAGTTCAATCACCTCCTCACCCAGTTCATTGCTCTGTGTGTGTAATCTCCATGCCTGCAATGGTAATGACTAGAGTTCAATCACCTCCTCACCCAGTTCATTGCTCTGTGTGTGTAATCTCCATGCCTGCAATGGTAATGACTAGAGTTAAATCACCTCTTCACCCAGTTCATTGCTCTGTGTGTGTAATCTCCATGCCTGCAATGGTAATGACTAGAGTTAAATCACCTCCTCACCCAGTTCATTGCTCTGTGTGTGTAATCTCCATGCCTGCAATGGTAATGACTAGAGTTAAATCACCTCCTCATCCAGTTCATTGCTCTGTGTGTGTAATCTCAATGCCTGCAATGGTAATGACTAGAGTTAAATCACCTCCTCACCCAGTTCATTGCTCTGTGTGTGTAATCTCCATGCCTGCAATGGTAATGACTAGAGTTCAATCACCTCCTCACCCAGTTCATTGCTCTGTGTATGTAATCTCCATGCCTGCAATGGTAATGACTAGAGTTCAATCACCTCCTCACCCAGTTCATTGCTCTGTGTGTGTAATCTCCATGACTGCAATGGTAATGACTAGAGTTCAATCACCTCCTCACCCAGTCCATTGCTCTGTGTGTGTAATCTCCATGCCTGCAATGGTAATGACTAGAGTTAAATCACCTCCTCACCCAGTTCATTGCTCTGTGTGTGTGTAATCTCCATGCCTGCAATGGTAATGACTAGAGTTAAATCACCTCCTCACCCAGTTCATTGCTCTGTGTGTGTAATCTCCATGCCTGCAATGGTAATGACTAGAGTTCAATCACCTCCTCACCCAGTTCATTGCTCTGTGTGTGTAATCTCCATGCCTGCAATGGTAATGACTAGAGTTCAATCACCTCCTCACCCACTTCATTGCTCTGTGTGTGTAATCTCCATGCCTGCAATGGTAATGACTAGAGTTCAATCACCTCCTCACCCAGTTCATTGCTCTGTGTGTGTAATCTCCATGCCTGCAATGGTAATGACTAGAGTTAAATCACCTCCTCGCCCAGTTCATTGCTCTGTGTGTGTAATCTCCATGCCTGCAATGGTAATGACTAGAGTTAAATGACCTCCTCGCCCAGTTCATTGCTCTGTGTGTGTAATCTCCATGCCTGCAATGGTAATGACTAGAGTTAAATCACCTCCTCACCCAGTTCATTGCTCTGTGTGTGTAATCCCCATGCCTGCAATGGTAATGACTAGAGTTAAATCACCTCCTCACCCAGTTCATTGCTCTGTGTGTGTAATCTCCATGCCTGCAATGGTAATGACTAGAGTTAAATCACCTCCTCACCCAGTTCATTGCTCTGTGTGTGTAATCTCCATGCCTGCAATTGTAATGACTAGAGTTAAATCACCTCCTCACCCAGTTCATTGCTCTGTGTGTGTAATCTCCATGCCTGCAATGGTAATGACTAGAGTTCAATCACCTCCTCACCCAGTTCATTGCTCTGTGTGTGTAATCTCCATGCCTGCAATGGTAATGACTAGAGTTCAATCACCTCCTCACCCAGTTCATTGCTCTGTGTGTGTAATCTCCATGCCTGCAATGGTAATGACTCGAGTTCAATCACCTCCTCACCCAGTTCATTGCTCTGTGTGTGTAATCTCCATGCCTGCAATGGTAATGACTAGAGTTCAATCACCTCCTCACCCAGTTCATTGCTCTGTGTGTGTAATCTCCATGCCTGCAATGGTAATGACTAGAGTTAAATCACCTCCTCGCCCAGTTCATTGCTCTGTGTGTGTAATCTCCATGCCTGCAATGGTAATGACTAGAGTTAAATCACCTCCTCACCCAGTTCATTGCTCTGTGTGTGTAATCTCCATGCCTGCAATGGTAATGACTAGAGTTAAATCACCTCCTCGCCCAGTTCATTGCTCTGTGTGTGTAATCTCCATGCCTGCAATGGTAATGACTAGAGTTAAATGACCTCCTCGCCCAGTTCATTGCTCTGTGTGTGTAATCTCCATGCCTGCAATGGTAATGACTAGAGTTAAATCACCTCCTCACCCAGTTCATTGCTCTGTGTGTGTAATCTCCATGCCTGCAATTGTAATGACTAGAGTTAAATCACCTCCTCACCCAGTTCATTGCTCTGTGTGTGTAATCTCCATGCCTGCAATGGTAATGACTAGAGTTAAATTACCTCCTCACCCAGTTCATTGCTCTGTGTGTGTAATCTCCATGCCTGCAATGGTAATGACTAGAGTTAAATCACCTCCTCACCCAGTTCATTGCTCTGTGTGTGTAATCTCCATGCCTGCAATGGTAATGACTAGAGTTAAATCACCTCCTCACCCAGTTCATTGCTCTGTGTGTGTAATCTCCATGCCTGCAATGGTAATGACTAGAGTTAAATCACCTCCTCACCCAGTTCATTGCTCTGTGTGTGTAATCTCCATGCCTGCAATGGTAATGACTAGAGTTAAATGACCTCCTCGCCCAGTTCATTGCTCTGTGTGTGTAATCTCCATGCCTGCAATGGTAATGACTAGAGTTCAATCACCTCCTCACCCAGTTCATTGCTCTGTGTGTGTAATCTCCATGCCTGCAATGGTAATGACTAGAGTTAAATCACCTCCTCACCCAGTTCATTGCTCTGTGTGTGTAATCTCCATGCCTGCAATGGTAATGACTAGAGTTAAATCACCTCCTCACCCAGTTCATTGCTATGTGTGTGTAATCTCCATGCCTGCAATGGTAATGACTAGAGTTAAATCACCTCCTCACCCAGTTCATTGCTCTGTGTGTGTAATCTCCATGCCTGCAATGGTAAGGACTAGAGTTAAATCACCTCCTCGCCCAGTTCATTGCTCTGTGTGTGTAATCTCCATGCCTGCAATGGTAATGACTAGAGTTAAATGACCTCCTCGCCCAGTTCATTGCTCTGTGTGTGTAATCTCCATGCCTGCAATGGTAATGACTAGAGTTCAATCACCTCCTCACCCAGTTCATTGCTCTGTGTGTGTAATCTCCATGCCTGCAATGGTAATGACTAGAGTTAAATCACCTCCTCACCCAGTTCATTGCTCTGTGTGTGTAATCTCCATGCCTGCAATGGTAATGACTAGAGTTAAATCACCTCCTCACCCAGTTCATTGCTCTGTGTGTGTAATCTCCATGCCTGCAATGGTAATGACTAGAGTTAAATCACCTCCTCACCCAGTTCATTGCTCTGTGTGTGTAATCTCCATGCCTGCAATGGTAATGACTAGAGTTCAATCACCTCCTCACCCAGTTCATTGCTCTGTGTGTGTAATCTCCATGCCTGCAATGGTAATGACTAGAGTTAAATCACCTCCTCACCCAGTTCATTGCTATGTGTGTGTAATCTCCATGCCTGCAATGGTAATGACTAGAGTTAAATCACCTCCTCACCCAGTTCATTGCTCTGTGTGTGTAATCTCCATGCCTGCAATGGTAAGGACTAGAGTTAAATCACCTCCTCGCCCAGTTCATTGCTCTGTGTGTGTAATCTCCATGCCTGCAATGGTAATGACTAGAGTTAAATCACCTCCTCACCCAGTTCATTGCTCTGTGTGTGTAATCTCCATGCCTGCAATGGTAATGACTAGAGTTAAATCACCTCCTCACCCAGTTCATTGCTCTGTGTGTGTAATCTCCATGCCTGCAATGGTAATGACTAGAGTTAAATCACCTCCTCACCCAGTTCATTGCTCTGTGTGTGTAATCTCCATGCCTGCAATGGTAATGACTAGAGTTAAATCACCTCCTCACCCAGTTCATTGCTCTGTGTGTGTAATCTCCATGCCTGCAATGGTAATGACTAGAGTTCAATCACCTCCTCACCCAGTTCATTGCTCTGTGTGTGTAATCTCCATGCCTGCAATGGTAATGACTAGAGTTAAATCACCTCCTCACCCAGTTCATTGCTCTGTGTGTGTAATCTCCATGCCTGCAATGGTAATGACTAGAGTTAAATCACCTCCTCACCCAGTTCATTGCTCTGTGTGTGTAATCTCCATGCCTGCAATGGTAATGACTAGAGTTAAATCACCTCCTCACCCAGTTCATTGCTCTGTGTGTGTAATCTCCATGCCTGCAATGGTAATGACTAGAGTTCAATCACCTCCTCACCCAGTTCATTGCTCTGTGTGTGTAATCTCCATGCCTGCAATGGTAATGACTAGAGTTAAATCACCTCCTCACCCAGTTCATTGCTCTGTGTGTGTAATCTCCATGCCTGCAATGGTAATGACTAGAGTTCAATCACCTCCTCACCCAGTTCATTGCTCTGTGTGTGTAATCTCCATGCCTGCAATGGTAATGACTAGAGTTCAATCACCTCCTCACCCAGTTCATTGCTCTGTGTGTGTAATCTCCATGCCTGCAATGGTAATGACTAGAGTTAAATGACCTCCTCGCCCAGTTCATTGCTCTGTGTGTGTAATCTCCATGCCTGCAATGGTAATGACTAGAGTTCAATCACCTCCTCACCCAGTTCATTGCTCTGTGTGTGTAATCTCCATGCCTGCAATGGTAATGACTAGAGTTAAATCACCTCCTCACCCAGTTCATTGCTCTGTGTGTGTAATCTCCATGCCTGCAATGGTAATGACTAGAGTTAAATCACCTCCTCACCCAGTTCATTGCTCTGTGTGTGTAATCTCCATGCCTGCAATGGTAATGACTAGAGTTAAATCACCTCCTCACCCAGTTCATTGCTCTGTGTGTGTAATCTCCATGCCTGCAATGGTAATGACTAGAGTTCAATCACCTCCTCACCCAGTTCATTGCTCTGTGTGTGTAATCTCCATGCCTGCAATGGTAATGACTAGAGTTAAATCACCTCCTCACCCAGTTCATTGCTATGTGTGTGTAATCTCCATGCCTGCAATGGTAATGACTAGAGTTAAATCACCTCCTCACCCAGTTCATTGCTCTGTGTGTGTAATCTCCATGCCTGCAATGGTAAGGACTAGAGTTAAATCACCTCCTCGCCCAGTTCATTGCTCTGTGTGTGTAATCTCCATGCCTGCAATGGTAATGACTAGAGTTAAATCACCTCCTCACCCAGTTCATTGCTCTGTGTGTGTAATCTCCATGCCTGCAATGGTAATGACTAGAGTTAAATCACCTCCTCACCCAGTTCATTGCTCTGTGTGTGTAATCTCCATGCCTGCAATGGTAATGACTAGAGTTAAATCACCTCCTCACCCAGTTCATTGCTCTGTGTGTGTAATCTCCATGCCTGCAATGGTAATGACTAGAGTTAAATCACCTCCTCACCCAGTTCATTGCTCTGTGTGTGTAATCTCCATGCCTGCAATGGTAATGACTAGAGTTCAATCACCTCCTCACCCAGTTCATTGCTCTGTGTGTGTAATCTCCATGCCTGCAATGGTAATGACTAGAGTTAAATCACCTCCTCACCCAGTTCATTGCTCTGTGTGTGTAATCTCCATGCCTGCAATGGTAATGACTAGAGTTAAATCACCTCCTCACCCAGTTCATTGCTCTGTGTGTGTAATCTCCATGCCTGCAATGGTAATGACTAGAGTTAAATCACCTCCTCACCCAGTTCATTGCTCTGTGTGTGTAATCTCCATGCCTGCAATGGTAATGACTAGAGTTCAATCACCTCCTCACCCAGTTCATTGCTCTGTGTGTGTAATCTCCATGCCTGCAATGGTAATGACTAGAGTTAAATCACCTCCTCACCCAGTTCATTGCTCTGTGTGTGTAATCTCCATGCCTGCAATGGTAATGACTAGAGTTCAATCACCTCCTCACCCAGTTCATTGCTCTGTGTGTGTAATCTCCATGCCTGCAATGGTAATGACTAGAGTTCAATCACCTCCTCACCCAGTTCATTGCTCTGTGTGTGTAATCTCCATGCCTGCAATGGTAATGACTAGAGTTCAATCACCTCCTCACCCAGTTCATTGCTCTGTGTGTGTAATCTCCATGCCTGCAATGGTAATGACTAGAGTTAAATCACCTCCTCACCCAGTTCATTGCTCTGTGTGTGTAATCTCCATGCCTGCAATGGTAATGACTAGAGTTAAATCACCTCCTCACCCAGTTCATTGCTCTGTGTGTGTAATCTCCATGCCTGCAATGGTAATGACTAGAGTTAAATCACCTCCTCGCCCAGTTCATTGCTCTGTGTGTGTAATCTCCATGCCTGCAATGGTAATGACTAGAGTTAAATTACCTCCTCACCCAGTTCATTGCTCTGTGTGTGTAATCTCCATGCCTGCAATGGTAATGACTAGAGTTAAATCACCTCCTCACCCAGTTCATTGCTCTGTGTGTGTAATCTCCATGCCTGCAATGGTAATGACTAGAGTTAAATCACCTCCTCACCCAGTTCATTGCTCTGTGTGTGTAATCTCCATGCCTGCAATGGTAATGACTAGAGTTAAATCACCTCCTCACCCAGTTCATTGCTCTGTGTGTGTAATCTCCATGCCTGCAATGGTAATGACTAGAGTTCAATCACCTCCTCACCCAGTTCATTGCTCTGTGTGTGTAATCTCCATGCCTGCAATGGTAATGACTAGAGTTAAATCACCTCCTCACCCAGTTCATTGCTATGTGTGTGTAATCTCCATGCCTGCAATGGTAATGACTAGAGTTAAATCACCTCCTCACCCAGTTCATTGCTCTGTGTGTGTAATCTCCATGCCTGCAATGGTAATGACTAATCACCTCCTCACCCAGTTCATTGCTCTGTGTGTGTAATCTCCATGCCTGCAATGGTAATGACTAGAGTTAAATCACCTCTTCACCCAGTTCATTGCTCTGTGTGTGTAATCTCCATGCCTGCAATAGTAATGACTAGAGTTCAATCACCTCCTCACCCAGTTCATTGCTCTGTGTGTGTAATCTCCATGCCTGCAATGGTAATGACTAGAGTTAAATCACCTCCTCACCCAGTTCATTGCTCTGTGTGTGTAATCTCCATGCCTGCAATGGTAATGACTAGAGTTAAATCACCTCCTCACCCAGTTCATTGCTATGTGTGTGTAATCTCCATGCCTGCAATGGTAATGACTAGAGTTAAATCACCTCCTCACCCAGTTCATTGCTCTGTGTGTGTAATCTCCATGCCTGCAATGGTAATGACTAATCACCTCCTCACCCAGTTCATTGCTCTGTGTGTGTAATCTCCATGCCTGCAATGGTAATGACTAGAGTTAAATCACCTCCTCACCCAGTTCATTGCTGTGTGTGTGTAATCTCCATGCCTGCAATGGTAATGACTAGAGTTAAATCACCTCCTCACCCAGTTCATTGCTCTGTGTGTGTAATCTCCATGTCTGCAATGGTAATGACTAGAGTTAAATCACCTCCTCACCCAGTTCATTGCTCTGTGTGTGTAATCTCCATGCCTGCAATGGTAATGACTAGAGTTCAATCACCTCCTCACCCAGTTCATTGCTCTGTGTGTGTAATCTCCATGCCTGCAATGGTAATGACTAGAGTTCAATCACCTCCTCACCCAGTTCATTGCTCTGTGTGTGTAATCTCCATGCCTGCAATGGTAATGACTAGAGTTCAATCACCTCCTCACCCAGTTCATTGCTCTGTGTGTGTAATCTCCCTGCCTGCAATGGTAATGACTAGAGTTAAATCACCTCCTCACCCAGTTCATTGCTCTGTGTGTGTAATCTCCATGCCTGCAATGGTAATGACTAGAGTTCAGTCCTAGTTGTCAGGTGTAACCACTTTTTAAATTTAAAATACATTATAATCATACAGCAGTTTTATTTTGCCCAGCAAAAGTAAGTTGTGTAAATACAGAGTTTACTGTAGATTGATCTCTAGATAGATCTGTATTATAGATACAAAGTGGACCTCACAGTGCTGTTCACTGCAGAGGTCATCTCAAAAACAGAACACACTTCTCCTTTTCTGTGGTCAGTCAGCTCTGCGTTCATTTCTGAGAAGGAAATACGTGTCTGTGGTTAGTGAGAGGAAGTGAAGGCAGGCAGGGTTTAAATTGAGCCTGAATACTGGAATGCAGCCCTGCACCCCAAGTTAAACTGACAAGAGGGGATTCTGAAAAGGGGAGATTGAGCTGAGCAGCTTGATACCAAACATGCCCTCAATCATCTTTAGATGACAAGGTCTGCTCTGCTCCTTAGAAAAGAATTAAACAAAGATCTGTTATAAAGCTGTGGTATAATGAAAAACAATTCATGTGAAAATCTGAGGGGAACATTGAAGCAGGGTTTCACTCTAACTATTCTCCTGTTGAATGCAAACCTACAGGTGTGGTGTTCTGTGTGTCTCTGCTCTGGGGGCTCTTGCCACCCCTCCTCAAAGGCTCAGCCACTGTAGAGCCTCACCCCTCTGAGGGAGACTCCCTGCTGGGACAGAGGGGGACCCCCTGGACAAACAGTCACTCCAATCCAGCCTGAAGCTGCCCCTGCCTCGTGCATCATTGCAGGCAGCCTCCAAAAGAGATGTCACAGACTGGCTGGGCAGTGAGACATGGTTCTATTGGCATTACCACTGCTCATGCTATCCCAGCTCTCTGGATTTAAAACCTCCAGTGATGCCAACCCAGCAGCTTCATGAGCACCACAATAAAACGTGGTGAGGGTGTTCTTTAGTGTATTGAGAGAACCAGAATCTGAGAATATGAAGAGATGTCTGTCTGTCACATTCACATTGTGCACATTCAGTGGATGCAGGTCAGACTGGTGCTTTTTCATCATACTGATCAGACTTTTGATTTTACACAGTGTGCTACTAACATAGCATTGCAATGATTTCTTTATAGTGCATCTCCATGTATCCACAGAGCAGGTGCAGTGTGAGTGTTTATGTTACAGTGTGTCACTGTGAGGGTTTGTCTAGTTCATGTAGATGTGTGTCTCTAGTAGATGTGTGTTACTAATCTAGCATTGCAATGATTTCTTTATAGTGCATCTCCATGTATCCACAGAGCAGGTGCAGTGTGAGTGTTTATGTTACAGTGTGTCACTGTGAGGGTTTGTCTAGTTCATGTAGATGTGTGTCTCTAGTAGATGTGTGTTACTAATCTAGTATTGCAATGATTTCTTTATAGTGCATCTCCATGCATCCACAGAGCAGGTGCAGTGTGAGTGTTTATGTTACAGTGTGTCACTGTGAGGGTTTGTCTAGTTCATGTAGATGTGTGTCTCTAGTAGATGTGTGTTACTAATCTAGCATTGCAATGATTTCTTTATAGTGCATCTCCATGCATCCACAGAGCAGGTGCAGTGTGAGTGTTTATGTTACAGTGTGTCACTGTGAGGGTTTGTCTAGTTCATGTAGATGTGTGTCTCTAGTAGATGTGTGTTACTAATCTAGCATTGCAATGATTTCTTTATAGTGCATCTCCATGCATCCACAGAGCAGGTGCAGTGTGAGTGTTTATGTTACAGTGTGTCACTGTGAGGGTTTGTCTAGTTCATGTAGATGTGTGTCTCTAGTAGATGTGTGTTACTAATCTAGCATTGCAATGATTTCTTTATAGTGCATCTCCATGTATCCACAGAGCAGGTGCAGTGTGAGTGTTTATGTTACAGTGTGTCACTGTGAGGGTTTGTCTAGTTCATGTAGATGTATGTCTCTAGTAGATGTCTGTTACTAATCTAGTATTGCAATGATTTCTTTATAGTGCATCTCCATGTATCCACAGAGCAGGTGCAGTGTGAGTGTTTATGTTACAGTGTGTCACTGTGAGGGTTTGTCTAGTTCATGTAGATGTGTGTTTCTAGTAGATGTGTGTTACTAATCTAGTATTGCAATGATTTCTTTATAGTGCATCTCCATGCATCCACAGAGCAGGTGCAGTGTGAGTGTTTATGTTACAGTGTGTCACTGTGAGGGTTTGTCTAGTTCATGTAGATGTGTGTCTCTAGTAGATGTGTGTTACTAATCTAGTATTGCAATGATTTCTTTATAGTGCATCTCCATGTATCCACAAAGCAGGTGCAGTGTGAGTGTTTATGTTACAGTATGTCACTGTGAGGGGGAGGGTTTGTCTAGCTGATGTATTGAATTCATCATCTAAAGCTGTGTGAGTTCAAGCTTTCTGAATCCTCTAAGTTGCAGCATCTCTTGTCCAGGGATGTCCTGCCCCGTTCACAGGGATTGAAGATCTTAACATTAACATCTCCTCTAAATAATAATCTAAAGTGTCAGTTTAATGTGTTGCCATCACTTCCTGTGCACCTGCTGTGTGCTCATCCTCCAGCACTTCCTCTCACTCAACCGCAGCCCCTGAAGCCCTCCTTACTGGACTGAATGCTGTGCAGCAGCTCAGTGGCCTCTGCTGCTCTGCAGACAGGAAGGGGCTCGCTCTCATGTTCTCATTTTAAAATGACAGCTTCCTGACTGCTAGAAAACATACTGTCTACCCACCCCCTCTCTCCTGCTTCATGAATTCAATGATTAACACATTGAATTGTTTAAACAAGCATTGCATTGATCAATGAGGATGATCTCGTTATTATAAATTAAAAAACATAATGTAATAGGAATCTGAAGCATATAATTATTAGGGGTCAAGTCTAAAAGAAGAGATTTGAGTGTGTGACCAACCTGGCCTCCATGAGCATCGTCAAGCAAAGTATACAGACGTGCTCAAATTTGTTGGTACCCCTCCACAAAAATCGAAGAATGCACAATTTTCTCTGAAATAACTTGAAACTGACAAAAGTAATTGGCATCCACCATTGTTTATTCCATATTTAATAGAAATCAGACTTTGCTTTTGATTTTTTATTCAACATAATATTGTAAATAAGAAAACAAATGAAAATGGCATGGACAAAAATGATGGGACCGCTAACCTAATATTTTGTTGCACAACCTTTAGAGGCAATCACTGTAATCAAACGTTTTATGTAGCTCTCAATGAGACTTCTGCACCTGTTAACAGGTAGTTTGGCCCACTCTTCCTGAGCAAACTGCTCCAGCTGTCTCAGGTTTGATGGGTGCCTTCTCCAGACTGCAAGTTTCAGCTCTTTCCATAGATGTTCGATAGGATTCAGATCAGGACTCATAGAAGGCCACTTCAGAATAGTCCAATGTTTTGTTCTTATCCATTCTTGGGTGCTTTTAGCTGTGTGTTTTGGGTCATTATCCTGTTGGAGGACCCATGACCTGCGACTGAGACAGAGCTTTCTGACACTGGGCAGTACGTTTCGCTCCAGAATGCCTTGATATTCTTGAGATTTCATTGTGCCCTGCACAGATTCAAGGCACCCTGTGCCAGGCGCAGCAAAGCAGCCCCAAAACATAACCGAGCCTCCTCCATGTTTCACTGTAGGTATCGTGTTCTTTTCTTTGAAAGCTTCATTTTTTCTTCTGTGAACATAGAGCTGATGTGACTTGCCAAAAAGAATAAGCAATAATTCATCTCTTTTCACAGCTTCTTTGCTTTATTCTATGACATACCAAAGGCATGCAAGTATACATGATAAAATAGCTTTAAATTTCGTCACTGTTCAGGAGGAATAAAGCATTATTTCAATGAGCTGTAAGGGTACCAACAAATTTGAGCACGTCTGTATTTATTTACTGCTCTGGGTCCTGTCAGTGCTCAGCTGTCATATTTATTTACTGCTCTGGGTCCTGTCAGTGCTCAGCTCTCATATTTATTTACTGCTCTGGGTCCTGTCAGTGCTCAGCTGTCATATTTATTTACTGCTCTGGGTCCTGTCAGTGCACAGCTCTCATATTTATTTACTGCTCTGGGTCCTGTCAGTGCTCAGCTCTCATATTTATTTACTGCTCTGGGTCCTGTCAGTGCACAGCTCTCATATTTATTTACTGCTCTGGGTCCTGTCAGTGCTCAGCTCTCATATTTATTTACTGCTCTGGGTCCTGTCAGTGCTCAGCTGTCATATTTATTTACTGCTCTGGGTCCTGTCAGTGCTCAGCTGTCATATTTATTTACTGCTTCGGGTCCTGTCAGTGCACAGCTCTCATATTTATTTACTGCTTCGGGTCCTGTCAGTGCTCAGCTCTCATATTTATTTACTGCTCTGGGTCCTGTCAGTGCTCAGCTGTCATATTTATTTACTGCTTCGGGTCCTGTCAGTGCTCAGCTCTCATATTTATTTACTGCTCTGGGTCCTGTCAGTGCTCAGCTGTCATATTTATTTACTGCTTCGGGTCCTGTCAGTGCTCAGGTCTCATATTTATTTACTGCTTCGGGTCCTGTCAGTGCTCAGCTCTCATATTTATTTACTGCTCTGGGTCCTGTCAGTGCTCAGCTCTCATATTTATTTACTGCTTCGTGTCCTGTCAGTGCACAGCTCTCATATTTATTTACTGCTCTGGGTCCTGTCAGTGCTCAGCTCTCATATTTATTTACTGCTCTGGGTCCTGTCAGTGCTCAGCTCTCATATTTATTTACTGCTTCGGGTCCTGTCAGTGCTCAGCTCTCATATTTTTTTACTGCTTCGGGTCCTGTCAGTGCTCAGCTCTCATATTTTTTTACTGCTCTGGGTCCTGTCAGTGCTCAGCTCTCATATTTATTTACTGCTTCGGGTCCTGTCAGTGCTCAGCTCTCATATTTATTTACTGCTCTGGGTCCTGTCAGTGCTCAGCTGTCATATTTATTTACTGCTCTGGGTCCTGTCAGTGCTCAGCTCTCATATTTATTTACTGCTCTGGGTCCTGTCAGTGCTCAGCTCTCATATTTATTTACTGCTCTGGGTCCTGTCAGTGCTCAGCTCTCATATTTTTTTACTGCTCTGGGTCCTGTCAGTGCTCAGCTCTCATATTTATTTACTGCTTCGGGTCCTGTCAGTGCTCAGCTGTCATATTTATTTACTGCTCTGGGTCCTGTCAGTGCTCAGCTGTCATATTTATTTACTGCTCTGGGTCCTGTCAGTGCTCAGCTCTCATATTTTTTTACTGCTCTGGGTCCTGTCAGTGCTCAGCTCTCATATTTATTTACTGCTTCGGGTCCTGTCAGTGCTCAGCTCTCATATTTTTTTACTGCTCTGGGTCCTGTCAGTGCTCAGCTCTCATATTTATTTACTGCTTCGGGTCCTGTCAGTGCTCAGCTCTCATATTTTTTTACTGCTCTGGGTCCTGTCAGTGCTCAGCTCTCATATTTATTTACTGCTTCGGGTCCTGTCAGTGCTCAGCTCTCATATTTATTTACTGCTCTGGGTCCTGTCAGTGCTCAGCTCTCATATTTTTTTACTGCTCTGGGTCCTGTCAGTGCTCAGCTCTCATATTTTTTTACTGCTCTGGGTCCTGTCAGTGCTCAGCTCTCATATTTATTTACTGCTTCGGGTCCTGTCAGTGCTCAGCTCTCATATTTATTTACTGCTCTGGGTCCTGTCAGTGCTCAGCTCTCATATTTTTTTACTGCTCTGGGTCCTGTCAGTGCTCAGCTCTCATATTTATTTACTGCTCTGGGTCCTGTCAGTGCTCAGCTCTCATATTTATTTACTGCTTCGGGTCCTGTCAGTGCTCAGCTCTCATATTTATTTACTGCTTCGGGTCCTGTCAGTGCTCAGCTCTCATATTTATTTACTGCTCTGGGTCCTGTCAGTGCTCAGCTCTCATATTTTTTTACTGCTCTGGGTCCTGTCAGTGCTCAGCTCTCATATTTATTTACTGCTTCGTGTCCTGTCGGTGCTCAGCTCTCATATTTATTTGCTGCCCTTGGTAGCAAACCTTTGATACTATTGTTTTTTCCACAGCTCTTCATGATTGTTTTAGAATCGAGGGCAGCGATGGTTACTTTGTGTTCTTTACAATTGAGAATAGTAAATACGGATTCATTAGAGTGTAATAAGACGTGTGTCACAAGTGACGAATTGTAATGCGTTCATGTGTGTTTATATTGTATATTTTAAATTGCGTGGAATCTGCTCCTCTTAAACCCCTGCTGTTTTTTTTTTTTTTTGCTGGGCTGATTCATGGACAGGGTGCTGTTCTGCCTAGCAAAAGGAAGCCCTGCCTGGTTAGTGCCATGTCCAATGGCGCTCCAGGTGGTACTATATAAGGCAGGGAGTTGAGACAGGAAGGAAGAGACGTGGAGGCAGGAAACAGAAGACTTCACAGGGCAACAGGAGTGCGTGCAGGCAGAAGCACGTAGCCTTGGAGGAATCATCTTGGGAAATCGTCTGTTTGCTGGATTATTTTTCTTCTGGCTGGAACGCTGCTGAGGGAACTGGCCAGAGTTTCAATCATTGGATCCACCGGGTTTATCGTTTTGTGCGGGACAGTACAGGACGGAAGGCTGTATTTTGTGGCTGTTACTATATGTGATAACCAACATAGCTATCTTATCTAAACAAAAAAAACACAAAGGGATTCACATTCATGGTTTTTTTTGTTACTTTATTGTTGATTTAATTTGGACACTTAAATTTTTTCTGTTTTCTTTTGTTCACTCACTTTTGTTACTGCACTGTTTCTGGAACAAGATACGGTTTACTGGTTGGTGTCCCAGCTTTTGCACACCTGGGTTTTTCTCCCCACAGATCTGGGAGAGGGGTTATATTTTGAATTCTACCTGCGCTGAAAGAAATACGAAGAAAGGATTACTTGTGTTATTGTTTATACAGACGGACAAATTCCTAGTCTATTTTTTTTTTTATTGCCAAACAAAGGAAACTACTTGCCTACGCTGGTCGGCCCCGTACCAACCTTCTGGGTGTATTCGAGGTCTACGGTGTGTTACTTACCTTACCTCCAGGTTTTCCAGTCCAGCTTCCAGGTTGGGCGTGGTTGGAACGTGGGAGAGAGGAGAGAAAGGTGAAGTGACCAGAGCTTCTGGGTGGAAGTAGTGATTTACTTACCTGTGGTACAGTTCTTGACTGTCCCTTTTTCTTTACCCCGCTTCCTGGTCGCAGGTTTTTCGGGGTGGTGGTCGATCGGCCAGGGGAGGTCCAGCAGAGCGGCTGTCCTACCAGCGACAAGGAGTCCGATTACGGACCAAGCGAGTTGGAGGGGGAGACCCCAGGAGCGTGGGATTTACCTCCGGACTATTTTCTGTTTCGTCCATCTTTGGTGGTGTAGTTGTCAGCTACATAGGTATTATTGTCAAGGTTCTCGGGTCACCCCAGCTGTGACACTGTGTCACAAAGACGGCCGGAGTGGGTGGCGTCAGACCAGAAGCAGGAAATAAATAAACAAAGACTTGGAATTTTGGTGAAGCTGAGCGCGTGATCGCGCTCAGCATTTAATAATTAACACAGAACAGAAAATAAAAGGGTTGAACAAACAGAAAACACAGGGCACGGCCCTAGACAGACAAACACACACGGTGAGCAGATACTTATTATTTACTTTACTAGGTTTTACTTTCTCCTTCTCTCTCTCCCGTTCTCCACTCACCGAACACCCAACCCCGACTGAATGAAATGTGCATCTATATATGCAGTTGTACTGAGACTCGACTGCTAATCAATCATTCAATTGGAGTCGCGGTACAACTGCACGTGAATCAATAAAGTGCAATTCCCCGTGCTCACATATTACATTTTACTTGCACGTGAAGTGCTGTGCCATCCTCGTGCCTAAATACAAATATACATTTTAAACACTCGTGTTACACAGACCCGTTTATATCCCGTGTACCAAGGACTATACACCAACATTTACACACAACACGTAACATATAACATACACAGGGGGGCACTTTGCCACACACTGCTACAGTACTTTTTTTTTTTTCTTATATAAATTTAGTCGTTGCCAATTATTTTTATTTTCTCCCAATTTAGAATGGCCAATTATTTTGTTCAGCTCAGCTCACCGCTACCACCCCTGCGCTGACTTGGGAGGGCGAAGACGAACACACCCTGTCCTCCGAATCGTGTGCCGTCAGTCGACATCATTTTTTTTTTTTTTTTTTCACTTTGCAGACTCACCATGCAGCCACCCAAGAGCTACAGCGTCGGAGGACAACGCAGCTCTCGGGCAGCTTACACAAGCCCGCAGGCGCCCAGCCAGACTACAGGGGTCGCTGGTGCGCGGTGAGCCGAGGACACCCTGGCCGACCTAACCCTCCCTCCCCCGGGCGACGCTCGGCCAGTTGTGCGCCGCCCCCTGGTAGCTCCCGTCCACGGTCGGCTGTGGAATAGCCTGGACTCAAACTCATGACGTCCAGACTATAGAGCGCATTCTGCACTCCACGTGGAGCGCCTTTACTGGATGCGCCACTCGGGAGCCCCCCTACTACAGTACATTCCATGCAAAAATATCCTGCATTTTCCGAAAATTTCAATCCATGTATACAGTTGAATTCTAATTAGATTTTCTATCATTAATCATATAAACACAGAAAAGTGATGTTTTAAGAAAATCAGTTTTCTGATTCTTTTTTTCCGAAAACATTAGTTTTTGGAAAGCGCTTTGTCGTGTAAACATACTGAATGTCCAACCCTGTCCTGGAGAGCCCCCCCCCCATCCTATCTAATACAGTGTGTCTCCACCCTGTCCTGGAGAGCCCCCCCTATCCTATCTAATACAGTGTGTCTCCACCCTGTCCTGGAGAGCCCCCCCCCATCCTATCTAATATAGTGTGTCTCCACCGTGTCCTGGAGAGCCCCCCCTATCCTATCTAATACAGTGTGTCTCCACAGTGTCCTGGAGAGCCCCCCCCCATCCTATCTAATACAGTGTGTCTCCACCCTGTCCTGGAGAGTCCCCCCTAACCTGTCTAATATAGTGTGTCTCCACCCTGATTCTGTAGAGCCCCACCCCCATCCTATCTAATACAGTGTGTCTCCACCCTGTCCTGGAGAGCGTCAATCAATTCTGCAGCAGCTTCTTGTTGTTTTTTTAGTTATCTCTAAATCAGCAATTGCTAAATAAATACCTGCTGCTGAAACAACAACATGGGAATTTTGACCAATTAAGCCACAATCATTGAGTCAATTCAGAGGGTGGGAGAGGGGAGGAGAGGGGGGGGAGAGGGGGTTAGAACAAAAAACAGGAGACCCCCCCCTCCCCCTCCCCCTCCCCCTCCCCCTCCAGCTCTCCAGGCCCTGGGTTGAGAACCACTGTGCTAAAATACATGTTCTTTAAATATGATATTTATGATAGTTTAAAAAGATATTTTAAACGTTTAACTTTTCGTTTCTGAAAAAAATGTTTATCCAAGAACTGCTTGTACTGTAAGTTTCCTGAAAAAAACTAAAAAGGGAAGAAGCTAAAAGTAAGACCTGATGTGCCAGCGAAAAATAAATAGTGAAGTGAACAAATTGTTTTATACAGAAAAAAATTCATCTTTATGACAAGGTTGGTCAAATCCAGTATTCGATGGCCGAAGCGTTTTTGGTTTTCATTACAACTTCAGGTCTTAATTGCTTTAACTTATCTAATTATTTATGATTAGGTTTTTAATAGTAGACAAAGACACCACAGAGAAAGACAACAACATGCCACCGTTTCATTACTGTTTTAAAAAAAAAAAATCCATTCATAATTTATTAAACAAAACACAAAAAATATAAAATCACAATGGAATAAATTAGCTTTACAAGAGCAACTTGAGATTTGAAACAATGCAGAGGTGTGTGTGTGTGTGTGTGTGTGTGTATATATATATATATATATTACTCTGTGTGTGTGTAATTAGGCTTTTTTTTTTTAAATTGTGCAGCAGCTTATAAAAACTTGGTAAGATTTCAAGTTCCTTGTTATACAATTTTATATTTAACTTGAAATCTCTCCATCCAACTGTTTAAAATAATTCAAAAGCTCTGATGAGGATTAGAGCAAATAGTTTTAGTTCAATTTGAGGGGTTCAATGAAGCAATTGAGAGCAGCTCCTCAGTTGGAAAAAAAACCAGCAGAGACGCAGACAGACAGACAGACAGGCAGGAGACAGACAGACAGACATACAGACAGACACACAGATACAGACAGACAGACAGACAGACAGGCAGAAAGGCAGGTAGACAGACAGACAAGCAGGTAGGTGGGGTTGAGAAATGTCTTTAGTGAAGTAAGTTGTGTAACATAAATAGGTTTGTACTTCCCATGGAATATAATTATCAGTTAAATTGAAGTAACATTTTAAATTGTGTTTTGCTGTATTGTGCAAAAGAGACCATTAAAAGTGCAAAAGGGCTCACCGAGGGAAAAAAGGTACTTTTCATGCTTGATTGTCTTTAATTGACATCAATATATACTACCGCTAGATAAATGTTCCATATTAAACCCCACTAAAGACCTACAAGCCTGATATGTGCTATTCATTTTTTAATCAGATTTTTATTTTATTTTTAATAAATAAACAAGGTCCAGAATCCTTTAGTAGCTGTTATCGATAATATTTCTTATGACTTATTTTTTCTGTAACTATGCAGGTAAGAAACTGAAGTGGATTAGTAACGTGAATGCAGTCATCATGTCTGTCTGTTTGTCTAATATATATATACAGTGCCTTGCAAAAGTATTCAGGGGGTTGAATACTTATGCAAGCAAGATATTTCAGTTTTTTATTTTTAATAAAAATATTTCCCAACATTAAACCAATATCACCTGACAATAATCACCTGACAATAATTGATTTTGAGATTCAGTATTTTAAAATAAAATATCAAACAGAACAAAATTTCAATGTACCATTTGTAATTCAGTAATATGAGAGAATTGGTCATGGGTCTGAATACTTTTGCAAGGCACTGTGTGTGTGTGTATATATACAGCACTTCACCAGTCAGGGACATGACATAAATGATGTAAAGTTTGTAGTATTAGAACAGCTCAAATTAGACAATGCGACATATAGAAGAATAAAAGAAAGTAAATGGATAAATAGACTGAACACGATTATGCCAGCGGGACTCAACAGAAAAGAATGAACTAATTAACTTCAATAAATATATAACATTTAAATAAATAAACAAAATTCATTCAAAAGTTGTGCATGCTGATGCGCTGGGGAGGCCAAATCTAGACTGATCCTCAGAGCCAGCATTGCATGATATAATAAAAATATAAGTTTATGTAAAGTAGTGTTAATTGGAATTAATACAGATTCAAAGATAGAAGTAAAAATGATGTCACAATATATAGAACACCATTACATCATGTAAGAATAAATCATGAATTTGAATGTAAACAATAACAAGTAGTTGTCATGCCGTCAAAAACCTATAAATACCTCCAATGTTTGGATTCAAACACAGGCTCCCTTGAGAAAGATATGTACAACATATCGAAACGTTGGGCAGCTGGCTCTTTGAGCTAAAATATATATATATATATATATATATATATATATATATATATATATATATATATATATATATACACACACACACACACACACACACACACACCTCTGCATTGTTTCGAAACTCAAGTTGCTCTTGTAAAGCTAATGTATTCCATTGTGATTTTATATTTTTTGTGTTTTATTTAATAAATTGTGAATGGATTTTTTTTTAAACAGTAATGAAACGGTGGCGTGTTGTCGTCTTTATTTGTGGTGTCTTTGTCTACTATTAAAAACCTATTCATAAATAATTAGATCAGTTAAAGCAATTAAGACCTGAAGTTGTAATGAAAACCAAAAACGCTTCGGCCATCGAATACTGGATTTGACCAACCTTGTCATAAAGATGAATTTTTTTCTGTATAAAACAATTTGTTCACTTCACTATTTATTTTTCGCTGGCACATCAGGTCTTACTTTTAGCTTCTTCCCTTTTTAGTTTTTTTCAGGAAACTTACAGTACAAGCAGTTCTTGGATAAACATTTTTTTCAGAAATGAAAAGTTAAAAACTTTTAAAATATCTTTTAAAACTATCATAAATATCATATTTAAAGAACATGTATTTTAGCACAGTGGTTCTCAACCCAGGGCCTGGAGAGCTGGAGGGGGGGGGGGGGTCTCCTGGTTTTTGTTCTAACCCCCCCTCCCCCCCTCTTCCACCCCTCTTCCACCCCCTTAACTGACTCAATGATTGTGGCTTAATTGGTCAGAATTCCCATGTTGTTGTTTCAGCAGCAGGTATTTATTTAGCAATTGTTGTTTTTTAGTTATCTCTAAATCAGTAAGAAGCAGCAGCTGCTGCAGAATTGATTGAGGCTCTACAGAATCAGGGTGGAGATACACTGTATTAGATAGGATAGGGGGGCTCTCCAGAATCATGGTTGTAGACATTCAGTATGTTTACATGACAAAGCGTTTTCGGAAAACTAATGTTTTCGGAAAAAAGAATCAGAAAACTGATTTTCTTAAAACGTCACTTCTGTGTTTACATGATTAATGATAGAAGATCTAATTCAAATTTAACTGTATACATGGATTTAATTTTTCGGAAAATGCAGGATATTTTTGCATGCAAAGTTCTGTAGTAGCCAAAGTACGATTTGAATAGCGGACATTTCAGCGATAGAACGGAGACCAATCCAATATAGTGCTTTATCAAAGTGTCAGGTCTTAAATTCATAGATTACTATCCTATACATCTATTCAGATTCCCCACAATGTGCAATCAGCCTTTCCAACAGCTCATCCTGTTCTATATTACCAGTTTCTTTTGCAGACATGATTTTAAATTATCACGTCATTTTAAAGCTGGAAAACATTTGCTGCTTCAGTATGGGCTATTAACAAATACATACAGACTTTAACAAATGTGTTACTTTTTCCCTAACCAGACAAATGGATGCATGCAGACTGACTACAGATTATTATTATCTTCTCTGTTTTCTAAAACCACGTGCAGGAATGAAGGTCAAAGTTTGCGCATGTGCAGTACGCTATCGGAATAAGTTCCAAAAAGTGTGTTTACATGATATACGTTTTGTTAGTTTTCTAAATTTAATCGAAAATTTCTAGGTGCTGTTTTCTGAAAACTTACTTTTGGAAGATTTCGATACATTTTCCGAAAACTGTGTTTACATGACTTTTGATATCGGAATTAGTTTTCCGAAAAATATCGGAATTCTTATGCTCATGTAAATGCACTGGTTGTATTAGACCCTTAGGGACCCAGGTATTTTGCCTGTTATTTTTTTACTATTGTTAGATTTGTGGCTAGAATTCTTTAACTATCCCCAAATAGGAAAAAAATCTATATCTAATTTATCAGAAAACAGGTCTTTGTGGCTTCGATATCACTGTTTCTCTTATTTTGTGTAAAAATGTTTGTTTACTGCACTGAGGTAGGGCTGTCTTCAGTGCAGCAGCAACACTCCTAAACACTGGCATTCAAGACTATCTCCTAATGTGGGCATCTACCGGAAATACACAAGTAAGACCTCGTTTTAAACCTCAGAATCTCCTCTTTCCAATGACGTATGGCATATAAACAGTGATGAAACGGTGGCGTGTTGTTGTCTTTCTTTGTGGTGTCCTTGTCTACTCTTAAAAACCTAGTCATATTTTCAAATAGCACAAATAAATGAAATCTTACCAGCACAATTGAGATATATATATATGTATGTGTGTGTGTACACACTCCTCTGCATTGTTTCAAATCTCAAGTTGCTCTTGTAAAGCTAATGTATTCCATTGTGATTTTATATTTTTTGTGTTTTGTTTAATAAATTGTGAATGGATTTTTTTTTTAAAACAGTAATGAAACTGTGGTGTGTTGTTCTCTTTCTCCGTGGTGTCCTTGTCTACTATTAAAAACCTATTCATAAATAATTAGATCAATTAAAGCAATTAAGACCTGAAGTTGTAATGAAAACCAAAAACGCTTCGGCCATCGAATACCGGATTTGACCAACCTTGTCATATAGATTCATTTTTTTCTGTATAAAAACAATTAGTTCACTTCACTATTTATTTTTTCTCTGACATATCAGGTCTTACTTTTAGCATCTTCTCTTTTTAGTTTTTTCAAGAAATCCATGTGTTTTTTTTCCCAGTTGCACTGGTTGGCACGTAGACAATTAAAGTATACAGTGCCTATAGAAAGTCTACATCCCCTTTCAAAATGTTCAACTTTTGTTGCCTTGTAGCCTGGAATTAAAATTCATTAAAATACTTTTTTTATTCATTGATCTACACATCCTACCCCACAACTTCCAAGTGAAAAAAAATATTCTAGAAATTTGTAGAAAATTAATTATAAATTAAAACTGAAATAGCTTGGTTGGGTAAGTGTCCCCCTTGTAATAGCAATCCTAGATTAGCTCAGGTGTAACCAATTGCCTTCAAAATCACACACCAAGTTAAGTGGCCTCCACTTGTTAAATTGCAGTAATTCACATGATTTCATGATAAATTCAGCAGTTCCTGTAAGTTCCCTCTGCTGGGTAGTGAATTTCAAAGCAAAGACTCAACCATGAGCACCAAGGCGCTTTCAAAAGAACTCCGGGACAAAGTTGTTGAAAGGCACAGATCAGGGGATGGGTATAAAAAAAAACGGTCAAGACGATTATTAAGAAGTGGAAGGTGTATGGCACCACCAAGACCCTGCCTAGATCAGGCCGTCCCTCCAAACCGGATGACCAAGCAAGAAGGAGAATGATCAGAGAGGCTACCAAGAGGCCAATGGCAACATTGCAAGAGCTACAGACTTTTATGGCCAAATCTGGTCAAAGTGTGCATGTGACAACAATATCCTAAGCACTCCACAAATCTGGCCTGTATTTTACCCAAGAAAGACCACCTTGAATCCCGTTTGAAGTATGCAAAAAACACTCTGTAGCCATGTGGCAAAAAATTTGTGGTCTGAAGAAACTAAAATTGAACATTTTGGCCTAAATGCAAAGCGTTATGTTTGGCGCAAACCCAACACAGCGCATCACCCAAAGAACACCATCCCTACTGTGAAGCATGGTGGTGGCAGCATCATGTTATGGGGATGTTTCTCATCGGCAGGGACTGGGGCACTTGCCAGGATAGAAGGGAAAATGAATGGAGCAAAGTACAGTGAAGTCCTTGAGGAAAACCTGCTGCCCTCTGCAAGAAACCTGAAACTGGGACGGAAGTTCACCTTTCAGCATGACAACGACCCAAAGCACACAGCCAAATCTACACTGGAGTGGCTAAGGGACAAAAAGGTAAATGTCATCGAGTGGCCCAGTCAGAGCCCCGACCTAAATCCAATCGAAAATTTGTGACATAACTTGAAGAACGCTCCCCAAGGAACTTGAAAGAGCTTGAGCAGTTTTGTCAAATATTGCCTAATCTAGGTGTGCAAAGTTGGTAGAGACCTATCCCAACAGACTCACAGCTGTAATTGCTGCCAAAGGTGCTTCCACAAAGTATTAACTCAGGGCGGTGGAGACTTATCCAATTATGATCTTTCAGTTTGTATTTATAATATATAATCTTTCTCAATAAAATCTTTTTTCCCCTTAACAGTGTAGAGTATGGAGGATAGATATATATATATATAGATATATAGATATATAGATATATATATAGATATATATATATAGATATATAGATATATATATATATATATATATATATCTCCTCTTGAGAGCTAATATAATGCAAATATATAAAAAAAAGTTTTTATCTTTTTAATATTGCAAATCTGTAAAAAGATTAACAGATTTAACAAAATAGAACCAAAACAAGTTCTTGGAAATACTGTTTAGCCGAATAGAAAGAGGAAATTTAAGTATCACTCCTTTAGAGAGGGGAAGGAGAGGGGGAGGAGGGATGCAGGGCCATGCAGCTTGGGCGGGACACGTTTGGGGGGGGGGGGGGGGGTTAATGAGTGGATTGTTTTTTGTCTAAAGGTGGATTTTAAAGAAGGGCTGTCGAAATATGATTGGGTGAAAGTGGCTAGAATGAAGGTTGGGGGATGTTTATGTTGCATTATAAAGAAGTGAACCTTCTTTGCTGATTAATAATTTGCATTGTCGCTGCATGTTAAGTAAATGTAATACAGGATCCGGAGAGAGAGAAAGAAAAGACTTGAAGTGTTTTGTTTAAAACTTTACATTTGCGGGCTACAGAGTTCCAGTCTACGAGACCACTGGTGAGCATTTTCCACTTTCAAACCTTCCAGCCGACACTTTATTCTGGTCAGGGTTGGCCATTTTTTTGATTGAAAAAAAATAAATAAAAAAATGAATAAAAAGGGATTTATTTGATATAAATTATGGAAACATTTTAGGGGTAGGGGTACCCAATGTTCTTAGGGTGTTGCAAATAGTAATTTGTGAATAGTTACTGTACATAGCACGTCACAGACCTCATAGCAAAACAAATAATGTGATATCTTATAACAACTGTAAGTCACCCTGGATAAGGGCGTCTGCTAATAAATAAATACATAAATAAATAAATAATAATAATAATAATAATAATAATAATAATAATAATAATAATAATAATAATAATAATAATTAGCCCCCTCCCCCATTAGATAAGGTTTCTTACCTTGGTCGTGTTTTCTGCAAGCTGCTTTACAGATCCATTTTCATTTGTTCAAACGTGTTAACTACACACTTCAATGTGAAGCGATGTTTTGGAATTTTGTCGGCTGCCTGACTGGTTTTGCAGTTTCCAGTCATTTCTGATTTTAACCTCGATCACTTGATGCAGCACCAATCATTATATTTTTTTCTTCATTTCATTTTGGAACACATACAAATTCCAGTTTTAAACTTCTCATGTGCTACCGGTACTTAAGGGACTCTTGCAGAGGCTCAGTATTTTTAAGTTTTGATCTGTAACGCAATTAAGTAGGGCCTGTAAATTGACAGAATGATTAAATAAATAAATATATTTTAAGCAGAATGAACATATTGATTGTATAATGATGATATAATGCCGGGGCCCATGTGCAACATCACCTACCCTGTAATCACTAGATCAAGACTCAAGTGCAGTGCATGTAGGCTATTTGTTTGTGTGTTTGTGTTTGTGGCTCCCGGGCCTCCTAGCACTGCGATGGCTGCTATGGTGGTACGTTGCCACTAGTACATACCAAAACTAATTACTAAATGAACACGTACATGAAGCAGATTATTTATCATTGTGGCATCCTCCAGATATGAGCTAGAATATTTTTTGCCTTCTAAAAAGGCTTTCTAGAGTTTGATCCCAGCCACTATTACATCATTCACATCATTACTGCATCACATATTGTCATGTTGACTACATTTGAATGTGCATAAGAGTGAAAATCCCCTCTGACCCTGCGCTAGGTATTGCATCAGCAGCACGGTCTTGTCCTTTACACTCAGAATGAGTCTATCAGTCTGTCACAAGCTTGCAGTTCAAGGGGATAGTCCCCCTTTAAACACAGTTTAGATGATTAGATATCACTTAAATAGGGATGAGATTCCCTGCTTTTCCATTTTTATTGAAAAACTGTATAAAATAGATAATAAAATAAAAAAAATATTTTAAAAAGGAAATCAAATCGGTGATTTCAGTCGAGTTGATTTAAATCACCAGCCCAGATTTTGTCGATGTCCATGGAAATATGGCTTTTTTTCTCCAAAATGTTCATTCTTATCCCCCAATTAAACATTGGACAGTTTTCTAAACCATTTCGCTCTACTTTTGTCCCTACACAGGTTTCTGTTGCTGATGTGATAAACGCTTACAGTATATCTACTCTCAGGTTCGGTATTTCATTCTTTCAGGGTTAAACGATCTGCCCGTGTTCCACAGAACACTACAAATAAAACAAAAAAAAAAGTAAAATCTACACCGTATATACTTAGTTGTTTTTGTGGATTAAGTGCTGTATTTTAACATATTGTAACACATTGTACATAATGATAGGATTCTGAAAATGCTACTTCTCAAAAACGATGACTGCACGTGAACTGAATTGATAATAAGAGCCTTTATTCCGATTCCAAACGTGCTGCTTTGTCGATGCAGGATGTATTTGTAGGCATATATACAGTGATGTAGAAAATCAAAAGAATTGGCAATGAATGCAAACATGAAAAACAGATAAGGGAAGCAGCATAACAGAGAAAGAAACTCTGACTGTAATCTCTGCACTACGATTTAAAGGGGATCTCAAGTTGTTTTTTGTGTGTTACGTGTTCCCATGTGTTGCTACAACTGTTTAAGTAAGGTGTGGGTATTGTTTTTATTTGCAATTTGACATCCTCACCACTTTCACACTATTAAACTGCCATCTACACAGTGCTCCGTTTCCAAGATGGCTTCACATGTACCCTTCAGAAGAACTTCAGAACTACATTTCCCATCATCCTCCTGCTCAAGCATGTATGATGGGGGGGTGTGGGGGGGGGGGGGGGAATGTAGTTTAGTGTTAATGAAGTAAAGGCAACAGACTGCT
>NC_081236.1:8428471-8513471 GCF_902713425.1 Acipenser ruthenus | reverse complement strand
AAAGAATGAACCCTATGGGTTTAAATGGAGCAATGCACACCACAGGCGTAGCGAGCGGAGCGAATGAAAAAGAATGAACCCTATGGGTTTAAATGGAGCAATGCACACCACAGGCATAGCGAGCGGAGTGAATGAAAAAGAATGAACCCTATGGGTTTAAATGGAGCAATGCACACCACAGGCATAGCGAGCGGAGTGAATGAAAAAGAATGAACCCTATGGGTTTAAATGGAGCAATGCACACCACAGGCATAGCGAGCGGAGTGAATGAAAAAGAATGAACCCTATGGGTTTAAATGGAGCAATGCACACCACAGGCATAGCGAGCGGAGTGAATGAAAAAGAATGAACCCTATGGGTTTAAATGGAGCAATGCACACCACAGGCATAGCGAGCGGAGTGAATGAAAAAGAATGAACCCTATGGGTTTAAATGGAGCAATGCACACCACAGGCGTAGCGAGCGGAGCGAATGAAAAAGAATGAACCCTATGGGTTTAAATGGAGCAATGCACACCACAGGCGTAGCGAGCGGAGCGAATGAAAAAGAATGAACCCTATGGGTTTAAATGGAGCAATGCACACCACAGGCATAGCGAGCGGAGCGAATGAAAAAGAATGAACCCTATGGGTTTAAATGGAGCAATGCACACCACAGGCATAGCGAGCGGAGCGAATGAAAAAGAATGAACCCTATGGGTTTAAATGGAGCAATGCACACCACAGGCATAGCGAGCGGAGTGAATGAAAAAGAATGAACCCTATGGGTTTAAATGGAGCAATGCACACCACAGGCGTAGCGAGCGGAGCGAATGAAAAAGAATGAACCCTATGGGTTTAAATGGAGCAATGCACACCACAGGCGTAGCGAGCGGAGCGAATGAAAAAGAATGAACCCTATGGGTTTAAATGGAGCAATGCACACCACAGGCATAGCGAGTGGAGTGAATGAAAAAGAATGAACCCTATGGGTTTAAATGGAGCAATGCACACCACAGGTGTAGCGAGCGGAGTGAATGAAAAAGAATGAACCCTATGGGTTTAAATGGAGCAATGCACACCACAGGCATAGCGAGCGGAGTGAATGAAAAAGAATGAACCCTATGGGTTTAAATGGAGCAATGCACACCACAGGCATAGCGAGCGGAGTGAATGAAAAAGAATGAACCCTATGGGTTTAAATGGAGCAATGCACACCACAGGCGTAGCGAGCGGAGCGAATGAAAAAGAATGAACCCTATGGGTTTAAATGGAGCAATGCACACCACAGGCATAGCGAGCGGAGCGAATGAAAAAGAATGAACCCTAT
Source organism: Acipenser ruthenus (assembly GCF_902713425.1). Lineage (NCBI taxonomy): Eukaryota > Metazoa > Chordata > Actinopteri > Acipenseriformes > Acipenseridae > Acipenser > Acipenser ruthenus. The sequence goes on along the minus strand of NC_081236.1, from coordinate 8,512,163 downwards.
GGGTTTAAATGGAGCAATGCACACCACAGGCATAGCGAGCGGAGCGAATGAAAAAGAATGAACCCTATGGGTTTAAATGGAGCAATGCACACCACAGGCATAGCGAGCGGAGCGAATGAAAAAGAATGAACCCTATGGGTTTAAATGGAGCAATGCACACCACAGGCATAGCGAGCGGAGCGAATGAAAAAGAATGAACCCTATGGGTTTAAATGGAGCAATGCACACCACAGGCATAGCGAGCGGAGCGAATGAAAAAGAATGAACCCTATGGGTTTAAATGGAGCAATGCACACCACAGGCATAGCGAGCGGAGTGAATGAAAAAGAATGAACCCTATGGGTTTAAATGGAGCAATGCACACCACAGGCGTAGCGAGCGGAGCGAATGAAAAAGAATGAACCCTATGGGTTTAAATGGAGCAATGCACACCACAGGCGTAGCGAGCGGAGCGAATGAAAAAGAATGAACCCTATGGGTTTAAATGGAGCAATGCACACCACAGGCATAGCGAGTGGAGTGAATGAAAAAGAATGAACCCTATGGGTTTAAATGGAGCAATGCACACCACAGGTGTAGCGAGCGGAGTGAATGAAAAAGAATGAACCCTATGGGTTTAAATGGAGCAATGCACACCACAGGCATAGCGAGCGGAGTGAATGAAAAAGAATGAACCCTATGGGTTTAAATGGAGCAATGCACACCACAGGCATAGCGAGCGGAGTGAATGAAAAAGAATGAACCCTATGGGTTTAAATGGAGCAATGCACACCACAGGCGTAGCGAGCGGAGCGAATGAAAAAGAATGAACCCTATGGGTTTAAATGGAGCAATGCACACCACAGGCATAGCGAGCGGAGCGAATGAAAAAGAATGAACCCTATGGGTTTAAATGGAGCAATGCACACCACAGGCATAGCGAGCGGAGCGAATGAAAAAGAATGAACCCTATGGGTTTAAATGGAGCAATGCACACCACAGGCATAGCGAGCGGAGCGAATGAAAAAGAATGAACCCTATGGGTTTAAATGGAGCAATGCACACCACAGGCATAGCGAGCGGAGTGAATGAAAAAGAATGAACCCTATGGGTTTAAATGGAGCAATGCACACCACAGGCGTAGCGAGCGGAGCGAATGAAAAAGAATGAACCCTATGGGTTTAAATGGAGCAATGCACACCACAGGCGTAGCGAGCGGAGCGAATGAAAAAGAATGAACCCTATGGGTTTAAATGGAGCAATGCACACCACAGGCATAGCGAGTGGAGTGAATGAAAAAGAATGAACCCTATGGGTTTAAATGGAGCAATGCACACCACAGGTGTAGCGAGCGGAGTGAATGAAAAAGAATGAACCCTATGGGTTTAAATGGAGCAATGCACACCACAGGCATAGCGAGCGGAGTGAATGAAAAAGAATGAACCCTATGGGTTTAAATGGAGCAATGCACACCACAGGCATAGCGAGCGGAGTGAATGAAAAAGAATTGTCACGGGTGACCTCGAACCCACCGTTATATGTAATAAGACATTGGATCCCTTCGCATGGAGGGTCTCAGTGGCTAGAGTTCACGGTTCCTCGATTGAGTCAGATTCAGTTGTATTAAGTTTGTCCACTGATGATGCGGAGGAAAACAAATGCTGGGTGCCTGCTGACATGAACAATAGTGAGTTCTGGCCTCCTACTGTGTTCTGGATGGATGGTATACCCCCTAAGGTATCTCTGTGCGAGCAGCAGGAGATGTATGATAAAAACATGTACAGGTCCAGAATGCTTGTGAGAGGCACAGAATTAGCCTTGGTTCATGAAGTGAGAAGTGATTCTCTTGTTATGTGTGACTGTGACAGATGCAGAGGGGAATCACCCCGGACTGGGCCTAAGCCATGTCCAGCCTGCAGTCATTTAGTGAAACATTGTCGAATCTTGTTTGAATGTGATGATTCCGAGGGGCTTTCTTTCTCTCATTTGAATGTAAATCCCAGAGATGTAAAAAGAGTTGAGTGTATGGATTGTGAGAGCGGCCACCCAGTAAAATGGGCACATCTGGGTAAATTAGAATGTGAGGAAGGTGTCCCTATTAAGCGTGTACAAGTGTCTTGTAGGTACAAAGTCAAGACCATGGCGACCCACACCTGTGATGCTAAACGCTGGATAAAAGGGCCTGTGGTGGTCTTCGCTGAGCCCACTCGGGAAGAACCCAGAACAGAAATGGAGTCCTGCTGGGAACGAGCTGAAGCCTTGGACATGGATTGGATGATTTAAATATATTAATGAAATGCATGTATTATACTCATTTGTAATGTTTAGTAGTTTTTAGTTTGTATTTGTATTAGTTAATAGTTTTAGCTTATAGCCATTGCTGTAGGAATGCTCCCTCTGTATGACCCCTTCAACTGGAGCAGGGACTGCCTGACACTCTAACCCAGGCAGCTGTAAACCATCTCTTATCAAGATGGGCATAACTCCAGAATAGGGTGCTGGAATTTCTACTGAAACTTTCTAGTCTGAATAACAGAATAATGCTATATTACTAGATACATATTAACATGCTTGTTCTAAATGGTATAGATTGTTGTGGTAACATATAATCATAGGTGGTGATAATTACTGTTAGTATAAGATACTATGAACAATTTTTATGTATAAGATCATGTGATTCACTTTGCTTAATATGATAGTATACCTGAAGCTCTTTTCTACCAAGATGAGCATGGTTAAAAACTGAGTCCTAATTCAATGAAAAGAATTACTGTGTGCTTACATTCAAGAATTATAACTTTTTGAATATAAAGGGAAAAGGAGTTGGGGGTATTTTTAAGTAAAGGATTAAAAGACCTCGCTTTAAATAGGTTTCTGCTTGTAATTCAGTTTTAAAATAAGTAGGTGAGTAGGAACAACCTAGAGTAAAAGCAGACTCTAACTTAAGAGAAATAAGCATTGTTAGAAGATACACCGCGAATAGAGAGCAGAAAAATTGAATAAAATCTTATTATAATATTGCTAATATATTGCTACTAGCAGAAAGTAATAAGGTTAGCAGCCATATGCTATAAGAAGTAATGTATTAGTTTGACTTTGAAGTTAAAAGATGCAGCATAAAGAGAAGTTGTAGTAGAACATACAAAAGGATTGAATAAATAATAAAGAATAAAAAGCAGGAGGTAGGTTTTAGAAGAATAAACTATGTGACCGTCTTCTTGAACTCTCTATCAGCCTGCCCTTGGAGAGATTAATATTAGCTGCTGGAAGGCCTTTTTGGTGGGAGGAAGCCGGAATTTTCTTATCAGAAGGATTATAGTACTGAAGGCCTGACTGCACATGTGGGGAGTTAGAATGGATGGTCTTAACACCTAAAATAACTAGTCGAAGGGCAAAAGGAGGCATATGAGATATAGGTATAGACTTATAGAAACATCCATCAATACCAAACTTGGCAAGGGAGGAGATGTCTTTAACGAACTGGATTTAGCCAGTATGAATATAGCTGAAAAATACAGGGTCATCTAAGTGTCAATTGAGTTCAGGCAATTGGGGCCCATAGGAGAGAAAGGCATTACAACTTCACAGCTTAGTAAAATAGTTGGGTTTTTCATTAAAGGAAAACTCAATACTAGAAGGGATATAGAATAAAAGTTCCCTATAATACCGGCTAAATGTACACCAGTAAGGAAAGAAGGGAACTAATTTGAGTAAGCTGACATGAAGGAATATATTTCTGAAAGCCGAGTTTATATACTCAATTATAACCATTATAAACTATAAACTGTTATATTATAAACTGTTGGTGTTGCATATATTCAAAAACACCACCTTACCTATATTGGTGTTGCATATATTTAAAACACCACTTCTTTTTGTAATACACACATATTAAGTAGTGAATCAAAACAACAAGGATTTTGTGAACTCTGCTTTACCTGAATTCTTCGGATAAAGGAGGGGGCAAGGATGAGTGAGTGAGATCATGGGCCAGTGTTGATTTATTGGCATATGAGTGGGACTGAAAAGTTGGTTGAATTCCTTATAGATTAATGTTTGCTAAGAGATAAGGACTGTCCATGGGGATTGATGATTTGGACTAATTGGGGCCTCTCATTGCTCGCAATGGGACAAAATTGTATAAAAACCCTGAACTGATCACACTAGGGTACCGCACTCAAGCTTGGCAGAGCTTTGTGGTCCATCCTTTGCAGATCTCCACAGAACAGTCCTTCTCTCCTGTTCACGCTACTCTTCCTTATAATAGGAGGTAAGCATATTGATGGTATTATTGTATCTCACATTTATTGGTTGTATTGCTATGAGGTTTTGAAACTATGTTTTGGTATTGAGGGTGTTATATTGAATGTGCTAAAACATAGCAGTGGGTGCTTGTAGGCTTTGTGCTTAACCAGCCTGAGGGCTGCACTGAATACATATAATTGTATTATGTTATTGAAGTATTAAATGCTGAAGCTTGTAATAAACTTAGGATTGCTAATTATTGTTACATGTTTTCGGGTTTTGGTAGTATGCGCAAACTACTAAACCAATATTAAAGGCATTTTAATAAAACGAAGGAGCGCTGATGTTGCTCTGATTCGTGAAACTTTGAATAAATGAGTCTGAGTGATTTTCTTGATTAAATAAAAAGGTTTTAAGGACACACCGCTCGTCCAGTGCTCGAACATAAACCACTAGGAGTTTTAAACATCTCTGTCCTCCTTAACGTCTCCCCTGAGTTAAGAGTGTGTGCAGAGCAAATAATATAATAAAAGAGAACGTGAAAAGTGAAAACGTGACAGTTGGCGCCCTAAACGTGGGGCGAGCGAAATAAACGGTCCACAAAATAAACCTAATCTAGAAAACACTAATAAATACGATCGACCAATAAAAATTAAAATTGTTTAACATTTTGAAACGCGTTACTAAAATAGTTTAAACATTTTAATTCCATCACGCAATTTTGTAAGGTAAATTGCGTATGGGCATTTAAACTCCGGAAACCCGACGTTGTGACGCAACCCCAGATGCGGCAACCTCACTCGTGCACAAATCTTCCGGTAAAATAAAGTCTAGCAAAAGAGGGCGTTGAACGGGCTATTATAAATAGAAAACCGGGCTACTCTACATGGCATATGCCAAAACTTTTGAAGAAGAATTCCTTGAGATAAATAATCAATTGGAAGAAGGGGCTCACACAGTTGTCAACACATTGTCTCAAATAATAGATAGAGAGATGAATGCTGATGATAGTTCAGAAAGCGCTTCGGATATAGAAGAAGGTGGAAGGATGGAGACTCCATCTTCCTTCTCTGAAATAGAAATGGGGGAAGAAACTGCTAACAAAACCACACCTGTGTGGAAAAAAGCTGTTACTTTTTTCAAACCACGATCTAGAGAAAGAAAGAAAAATAAACTGTGTGAACCAAGAAGTAAGTCAGCTGAAGCAGCTGCAAGTAGAGAACACTCAGCAAGTCCGCCTAGAAAGGTGGCAGCAAAAGAACGGGGGAGAACACCGGCTCCACTGACTCGGTTATATAACCTAAGATCAGGTTCAAAGGAAAATGAAACGCAGTTACAGGGAACTACACCCAAGAGAAATCAGAAAATTGAATACTTTAGACCTTCAATGCGTAATCCATCAGTAATTTCAAGTATTGACGCCATAGAGGAGGTAGTGGAGGAAATGACCAGGACTTTAAGTCAGTCTATAATTCAAGCACAAGAAGAACAGTGTGAGGGTCAGCCTGTAAACCCTCTCCTGAACTCAGCATATGCTTACATACATGGTCCCCTTACCGCCCCTTTGCGCCTCATTTCATTCGGAATTGGGGGGCTAAGCTTGGAAATATACCATGGTGATATTATTTATCTACAAGTAGATGCAATAATAAATCCAGCTAATGAAAACCTTGCACATGGAGGAGGAGTAGCGCGAGCTTTGTCTGATGCAGGAGGGCCAGGAATTCAGAAAGAAAGTTACGAATTGGTTGAAACAAACGGCAAGGTTAAGAGGGGAGAAGCAGTTGTAACATCAGCTGGGCTGTTGCCTGCTATGCATGTTATTCATGTGGTGGGCCCCCGAGAGGGAGACATTGATTTCAGTCAGAAACTAATTGAAACTGTTTTGGCTGCCCTTGACAGAGCATCTGCTATCAGGGCAAGCTCAGTCAGCATGCCTCTTATTAGCGCAGGTATATTTTCACCAGGAAACCAGAATAATAAACTCTGCATGGAGAAAATAGCAAGGGCTTGCTTTCTATGGGCAGGAAAAAATCAGAGCAGAGTAGTTAAGGCAATAAGATTAATCCATAATGACAGGCGTGTTGCAGTACACTGGGCCGAAACTTGTTCTCAAATTCAAGCAGAAGTGGAGGAACGGGGAAGAGTATTAATCGCTCGACAACCCCGACCAGTGAAAAATAGTACTCCAAATCCTCAACCACCCCCTCAGACTGCCGGTACTTCGATTGACCTTACCTCTCAATATCTCCAATTAACAAATCAAATAAGGGAATTAGGACAGCAAATAAGTTGGGGACGAACGCCCCCTGTAGAACTGTCTCCTATACCAGAGGAGGCATCCCCACCAGTCTCCCATAGTTTTGAAAACGTCGAAGCCCCAACATTGCAGAAAACTGCAGTAACTCCAAAACAGAAGCCGCGTGGCTCTGTTACAAACAAGCCTCAAAAGAAAGCTCCGCTGATGAGGGAATTAGTGACGACAACAGAAGAAATGGAGAATGATCCCTTGTCCGCTAGAAATCAGGAATCTGATGAAATAGATTCCGATGATGAAATAAATGAGGAAATGCGACAAATAACTTCTTGGCTAAATCCATATGATATGGAAAAAAGAACTCCACTCCGAGTCTTAACTGACCCCTATGTTGATTGCATTGCCAGAGCAACCTGCCATGGTATTACTAGACAGGAGGGTATGAAGCTACTGGAACGCCTAGTATTTTTATGTAAAGAGGGAGAAAAACATGCAGGAGAACCGGACTTGGCTAAACTTAAACAACAGATTACACAACTTAACATTAATGCAAGTCAACTAGCAGGACGGAATGCGGTCTTAGTTGAGGAAAGGGAAAAAGATAGGGTCAGAATATCTGAAATGCAGACTCAGTTGTTGAACAGCCAGCAAATGCTGGGAGAGGCAAATGGCATTATTCATGCCATAGGTCATCAGGACGAGGAAGGAGAATATGTTACAATTGATGAAGAGGATATGTCACAAACCTCCTCGCAGGAAGCCAGGGGCGAGCATTTGGGTGTAAGTACCCTTGCTTCTAAGCGAAACCCTCTCTTCCGCCCAGAAACCTTAGATCCTGTTCGGGGTATGAATGATTATTTGACGAGCGTGATTGGTAACGCTGCTGCCACTGCAGGATATCAGGCTAGAATTAAAGATGCAGTACATAGAGATCCTATTACAGGAAAAGCCCTGCCTCTTGAATGTAATACTCAGACACTTGAAGAAGCTGAAACGCTTTTGCCCAGAAGTTTTGCTAATCTGACTGTAAGCCCTGAAACATATCCAGCATCAGGAAATGCTCTGTCCCCCAGTAAGGGACAAGTAAGTGTGGAAATGGTTAAATTACTTAAAAGCACCATGAGTACTCCAATAAAAGGGGACCTCTCCGGGTGGCTCACCCAGTTAAAAAGCTTGATTGGAACTATGGATCCCATAGACCAGCATACTGGGCGGTTCTATCTAATGGGGATAAAAGGGCTGCTTCCACCAGGCGCCTGCTTACCTAAAAGGGATAGCTTGCAAGAGATGGTGAATGAATTGATAAAAACCACTGGCAGACGTGTTACTGTGATGCATAGAATTGACGAAGCTAAAAATCTCTCTCGTGAAGGTCTGGGACACTTGGTGGATTACATTTCTAAGTATATCCCAGAACAGCAATGTCTAGACATACTGATGGATTGCATAAATGCCCATCATGAAGCCACTTCTCTTCCATCTTTACTGTTGGCCAAAATGAACACAGAAGACCCAGTTAGAGTACAAATGGAACAGGCTAAAACTGCTATAAATCAGTACATTCGATCTAAGGGTGCTAAACCAACCAGACCCGTTAGAACCGTTCAGCCCCTTGGTGCTGACGGAAGAAACCCAAGGAGACAAACTAACCCACCAAGGGCGCAAATCGGAGCGGAAAGGAATACTCAACCTCCTCAGCAGTCAGTTCCCCCACCTCCAGAGCCATACCAGGACTCCCGACCTGGTCCAAGTAATCACCAGGTCCACTCGGACGCGCCACCTTTCCAACCCCGGGGGCAGCAGGGTTACTCTAGGGGTAGGGGCAATTACGGAGGCAATTTCAGGGGCAACCAAGGGAGAGCTAACTTTAACCCTCCCCAACGACAGTTCAATCAGTCAGGACAGCGCTAGGACAGGGGCAACCCCCTAGCACAGCCCTATGCTGAAATACACGTTAATGGACAGATCTTAATGGCTCTCCTTGACTCGGGAGCCCAAGTCTCCATGATGTGTGATAGCATTGATGTAGGGGGGGAGCCAATTGATGAATCTGTTGTATTGACAGGCATAGGTCAAGGAGTAGTGCAAGCTACAGACTATAGAAAAGTAGTTGTAAAACACAAAGAAAGGGAAGCCGTGTGTAATATAGTGTTAGTTGACAAAAAGGCGATGAATTTGCAAGACATGATAATAGGATTCTCTGACTTTGACAAATTAGGAATTAAATTAGTAGCTGTAAATAATACAAAAATTGATGTGGAGGAAAAGCTGGAAGAACAACTTGAAAAAACTACGGCAGTCAATAAAACTGAGTTAGGTAAGATACTTGATGACTTTAAAGCTCATTTTGCAAAAGACAAAAATGCGGCCGGACGGTATTTGGGAGAGCCAGCTGTAATAGAAGGAGGAATACATCCCTGGCAGCGGCAATACCCAATAAAAGACGAAGCAAAGGCCAGTATAAAGGTTACCATTGATGAACTATTGAAACAAGGTGTTCTGGAACCTTGCCATTCTCCTACTAACACGCCTATACTCGCTGTAAAGAAGCCGGACGGCTCCTGGAGGCTGGTATTGGATTACCGAGCGCTTAATCGAGTAACTAAACCTTGGAAAGCTCAATCGTTTCACGTATCTGGCATGCTAGAGAATGTAAAACGGAAAATATTTAAAACCTCAATAGATCTAGCCAATGGCTTTTGGTCTATACCTGTTAGGGAGGAAGATAGGTTTAAAACAGCCTTTACTTTTCAGGGTAAACAGTATCAGTGGGTCGGTCTCCCCCAGGGTTATTGTAACAGCCCCGTGATCTTTCAGGAAGCAGTTCAGACTACACTTGAAAATGTACCCGAGGTAATTAATTACATCGATGACATTTATTTTTCACATGATGATGAAGCAGAGCATCTAGAATGCCTCAGAGAAGTCCTCAGAGCCCTAACAGAGAAAGGGTTTCTAATCAATATTAAAAAATCTCAAATTTGCAGAGGACAAGTAGAATTCCTTGGAATGGAAATTAAGGATCAGGGAATGAATCTCAGTACAGCTTATAAAGAAAAGGTTAGCAGTATCTCTTCCCCAAAAACAATAAAGCAACTCCAAGCCGTGATGGGGTTGTTTAATTATGCGAGAAACACTGTACCAGGATACTCCGTCCTGGCAGCCCCGTTGTATCGAAAGATGTCCCACAGTAACGCTGAGGGAAAAGGGGTCTCGTGGACAGAAGAAGACGAACTTAGGCTAACGCAGCTTAAGACGTTAATACAAGAAGCGCAGGATATTACCACCCGAGTTAGTGGTAAGCCTTTGGAAGCCTACTTCCATATTGGTGAACAAGCTGCAGTAGTGGTAGTGAAAAATAAAGGGGATGAAATGCCAATTAAAAATTTGGGTTTCAATTTCACAAGCACAGAAAAGCAGTTTTGTTATGAAGAAAGAATGTTGACTGCCCTCACTAAAGTAGCACCGTCCCTATTCAACCTAGCTCAGGATGATCTTATTGAAGTTTTCAGTGACATCCCAGGACTCGCGACCCTGACTAAAGGATCACTGATAAACATGAAAGCGCTTAAATTACGGTGGGATAGATGGGTCACTTTGCTAGCAGACCCTAGAATAATCTTCACTACCGCCTCCGAGCTAGCCTCTAACCTCAGAAGTAAATTCCTTCACCTTCCCCCATTTGAAGAATGGGAGGAACGAACTATCCCAGCAGGACAACCATTTGTACCTGACTGGTTAATCTTCACAGATGGATCCTGTCAAAAAATTGAGGGCATTCCAGTTTGTGGAATAGGGATATCCGTCGGAAGAGATCGGAATGGAATTTATGAGGAAACGCAACACCACTCCGAAGTGGTATCAGGTCGATCCGCTCAAGTAGCAGAAGCTAAAGCCCTATTGAAGGGATTACAAATGGCTCAAAGTTTGGGGACGCCCAGTGAGACCATATTATTGATTACAGACTCAAGCTACTGCACCCAAGCATTCAATATTCACTCTCTAGCATGGAAAGAGAATGGTTACTCTGACCATAAGGGTAAGCCCATAGCGCATGCCAGTATATGGAAAGAGATTGAAACATTGAGGAGTAATAGGATCAGTGTTCAGCATACAGCAGGTCACCAGAAGGGGAAAGAAGTAACTATAGTGGGAAATAATCGCGCTGATGAATTAGCGCAAGGAGCAGTACAAGGCCATCAAAATTTGACCTTTCGAGCATCAGCAGCAAAACTGATCAATTTGCTAGCTGATAGCCAGCTGTTGTCTGAGTTCCCGCCGGACGGGGACAGATACCAGCTGGAACAGGGAATTCTATACCGACTGTTTAAAACAAGCAAAAGGATAGTACCCCCTAAAACAAGCCGACAAGCCATAATACTGGCAGCTCATCAAGGAGCAGGTGCTTTGCATAGTGCACTTAAGGGAACTTTGCATCAGTTGCGAGATTACTGGTGGCCTGAACTGCATGCTGAAACTGTGGAGATCTGCAGAGGATGCTTGCCCTGTCTACAAAACAATCAGAAAACTAAGGGAACAGGGGGACCCATGCTTAGTCTGAAAGGGGACAGCCCCTGGCAGAAAGTAATGATGGATTTTGTGGGACCACTCCCTAGGAGTGCAAAAGGGAACAAATATCTATTTGTGCTGGTGTGTGCCTTTACAGGTTATACTATAGTAAAGGCCACCAAAAATTGCCGAGCTAATACAGTGGCTAAGATTTTGATGGAAGATATACTTCCTATCTGGGGGCTCCCAGAGACTTTGTTTTCAGACAGGGGAACTAGTTTCACGGGAGAAATCTGTAAAGAATTATGTAGAGAAATGGGGATTGACCAGAGATTGATAGTTCCTTATCATCCTGAGTCGAATGGGATTGTTGAACGGAAAAACGGGGTGATAAAAAAAGCCCTCAAAAAGTGTTTGACCTCCCCTACAGATGCAAAATGGGACACTTACCTACCGTGGGTACAGATGGGTATTAATAACTATTTAAGGCATGAAGGGTATACCGCCTTCTTTCTGATGTTTGGGAGAGAAATGTCCACTCCCTTAAACCCCACGGTGAGTAACCCTGACCCAAACTTGGTTGAGATATGGACCCAGTTACAGCCTTCTGATTCTAACCCCACAGAGGGAGGCCTCTTGCACGAGGGGGATTGGGTATGTTGGAAAAGACACCACAAGGATCCCAAGCCCCTGGCAGTGTATTGGCATCCTCCTACTCCAATACTCAGAATGATAAATAGGAATACTGCAGTAATTCTACACAAGGGCAATGAGAAATCCGTTTCTGTCTTTCAGCTTAAAAAGGTACCGAAGCCATGGGCAAGATAGGAGTTCTCCTAGCCAAAGCTGAAAGAAGAACCACCAAAGTGAATTGTCTAGTAATATTGTTAATTTTCTTTCTTTGCACTCTCACAGCCCTCATAGCAACAGTTATTTGTTTATCATTAACCCTAGACAAGAGAATAGTGGAGGGCCACACCAGATCAGGAAAAAACAGACCACGACGATCACTTAATGGATCTGAGGAGCTAGGAGCTGAAGTATTGATTAGGAATAGGAGAGAGTTAGTAGTAACCTCTGGGTCACAGACCAAGACCATTGTATATGAATTTACAAGCCAGGATTTTGAACAAAGATGGGCACAAATGCCCTTGTCAAAAGAGGAATTGGAAATAGTAATGAGGGCCATCAAGGATGTGATGGAGGAAGTGGAACTAGATGTGACAGATAAAGGAGTAAAACTGCCCAGGGGACCATTGCCTGAATATATTAAGTGTGCGGATGTGAGGAACTGCTGGATAGGTGATAAGCTAAACCAAACTGTTTTGTGGTGTCAAAAGCCGAAAGGACTGAGGGCAGGAGCTGTGGTACTAAAGTCATGGGGCAACTGCATGAACATGAGCCAACTTGAGAACTGTCCGTACTGGAATCCCCAGGACGGTTTAGTGAGAATCATCGAAGAAAGTGGACGACGTATGAAGGGAAAGAGGAGCGTGGAAGGTACTGATGGGCCGGGGAGCACACAGAGAGGTACCCCTCTGGGGGGCTCCCTGGCTACTAGGTATCCCACAGCTACCGATTCCCCTTCTGGCAACAAGGAGGGAAATGATTCTTTTCATGGAACTATGATCAACGGTACTAACCCCATGACTAAATCAAGCGCAGCCCCCTCTGGCCCGCCTGGCTTTCCTACCAGCACTTTCTCAAGTCCAATGCCCACCCCTGATACTACCTCACGCATAAGGTACACTGTTCCCACTCCCTTGACCACTGAATGGATGGTTTGCTCTGGAAAATTGAATGACACTAGACCTGGCGTTTCATATGTATGGATTGGTCGCTCAGTTGGAGAAAGTAATAATGAATGGCATTATTTGAGATTAATAACATGGGCCTATCCCGAATGTAGGGAAAACAATCTGGAAGGAATACAGGTAGTCTCCCCAGCTACTATTCAGTCATTAGGAGGGAATTATACAGTGAAAGCTAGGTCTTATAGGGATTATAGGAGAATTAAGGGATATCAAGAAACTCCGCTTGATGAGTTTGGATATCAAGCCTATGGTATAGCTTTTGCGCAAAGACTTGAGCAATATCTAAGGGGGATAAGGAAGGTTCTGGCTGGTAAATATCCCAAACAATATTTTGCTGAAAACATCGAGGAATATTTGTTTATAGCAGAAAACATATACCAGGAACATAAACAAAAGCAATTAGCAACTGCTAAGGTAATAGGGGGACGGCGAATGGAGCACGGATATGAAATAGCGATCCAAGTCACAATCCCTCAGATAGAAAAATACTATGAAGAATCATTTGATGTAATAAATTATGGAATATTGGAACCAGTAGATGGGGGGTACAAGAAAACAAAACGGGAATTCAACTTTGACCTTGTAGCAATAAACTTTAATGGAATTACTCATTGGGAAAAATCACAGTGTAAAGAAACTGTTAAGATGATAATATGCCCAGAACAAGCTAAAAGGAGACCCTGTTATTTAAGTGATTCCTGTAATGAAAGGGTGACTTATTTGGTGGCCAGTGTAGGAATACACCAGCTTCCATCAGGGAAATACTTGATACAGGATACAGGTCTTTGTTTCAATCAAACCCTGTCACCTATCATTCTCCCGGTAATGGAGGAAAAACAATGTGAAGGAATAACTTTGCATCCTAATTTTGATCTGGAGCAAACAGGCACTGAGGTTTATACCTTCGGGGAGGGGATTACACATACCTATGGTGTAATAATTGATTGGTTGATCGGGTCCTCCAGGGATGTGATTATTAGGGGAAGGAGGTCTCCTGCTATTGCTGAAGAGATGGCACAAATAGTCCAACAAGGAGATTATTGGTATTGGGGGTTTATGAAGGAACAATTTGAAATGTTGGCTAATCAGAGTTATAATTTCAGAGATCAGTATGATAAAATAATCAATCATCCTTCCAGTGTTAACCTCTACACACACAGGATATTTTACAAAGCGGAAGTTTATTGCATGAGCAAAATGAGGGCAATGGCGTTTAAAAAGAATCAAACAGGCAAATGGGAATTTAATCCTAAAAGGTTCTATGGACCAAAAGTGCCCAGTGACGCTGCAAGACCGCTCGGAATTTTAACCTGCCACCCCTCAACTATAATGTATTTGAGATATGTTAGTGATGTGAAGAAAGATCAGGCAATAGGAAATATCCTTACATATCCACAATGGATGAGAGTGTGTAGTCAAATGCTGTTCGAGCACTGGAGCATAATAGGAAAGGATAATTTCAAACAGTTTCTGGAAGTATGGGTTAAGGTGATAATGAACCGAAAGAGTGTAGCAATGGGACACTGGAGACGATTATTAGAAACGGCAGTAAATGAATCTGACTTTTCTACAGATGGGCGGCTAGGTCCTTCCTGGTACTGTTTAAATAGCTCAGTTGCTTCCATAATCCGCGGACAAATCGAGGAGATAAGGGATAAAACAGGTTGGAGAGTACAAATAAATAATCAATCTAATTATGCACCGGACAAGAATGCATTTACTGATTTCTTGGGAAATTATATAGTGAACCCGGTATTCAGTCGACTCAGTAATCCAGGACTGTTACTTAAGGATCTTGCGAATACTGGAGGAGTGTTGGGTGAAGGGGTGGCTCAGATAGCCAAAACTACGCTAACGGGAATATTAACCCCCTTTTCTGGTCTAATGGGCACAATTGGGGAAATAGGTTTCTGGATCCTAGTGATATTTGGGGTGATTATTGGATTGGTGCTATTAACCGGACTAATACGTGTGCTCATTCTTGTAGCAAAAATAACTCGAGTAAACCGGAAAGGGAAGTACCGCCGTCTAGACACGCCCAGAGATCTGCAGGCTGAACACGTCACTGAACTACGGGAGTTAAAAAGGGGTGGTGAGAATCGTAGAGCACACTAAGGTTTGGACATGGCCTCCAACAGCAGCCTCTCCTTCAGCAGCAGCAGCAGCAATTCTTCCGATACCGCCTCAGTCCTGGGGGCTCCCAGGGCTCCACCCCGGGTGGGACTTCGATACACCAACTACTTAGGGCAGGTAGGACATGGGTCTACCCAACTTATTCTTATAGTAATGATATTAGTGTTAATTTTATATTCTGAACTCAAAAAGAGATATCAGAAATATGAGGCCAAAAGAAACCAATTGGTAATCTTGGGGCTACTGTCAGTGCTTGTGATCGCGGGTATCTCCAGTGTGGGGGTAGTGACGAACCAAAAAGAAATAGCCCTGTGTGGATGGATGATGACTGTATCGATACTGATGTATGTTATTACTGCTGTCCAAGTACTTAGAGCTGGAACATTGGTATTTCTGAAAACACACACTATGAAGATAGTGCGACAGGCACTTGTTGGGTTTGCAATATTTTATGGAATAATGAGTGTAATATCAGTAATCTATGCGATATCCATATTTACCACTGAACGATCCCAAATTGCAGAATTTTGGAGGGAATGGTTTGCCTTGACTCTGGGAGGAATAGTGTGGGCGCTGTGCATAGTTGTATGTTTGCACTTGTCAATTAAGATACAGCGAATAAGAGAAATATGGGTGCTAAATAGAGATGTCAAGAAGAGAAGGATGTATGATAATCTGCAGCGGAAAATGATTTTGGAATGGTTCGTCCCCATGATCACAGTACTGGCTTACCTGTTAATGACTCCATTTGAAAATTACCCGGTTGGTGTCCATTTGGTTGGAGGTTTGAGACTGTTGATAATAAGTATTGCTGGATTTGATTATTTCTTTTACTTATATGGAAATATAAAAAGAAAAGAAAGAGCCAGAACCCGAAGTTTAGTTATTTGGGTCACTGAGCCTGTATCTATTACTTCTCCCTCCTGGGCTATAATGGATACCATGCCAGGACAGGTCCCCTCTGCCCCAGTATTTGATGGGGATCAAATTGAATAGGATAACCCACGTATGTATATGGGCATGTGCGTATTTCCAGAAGACCTTTCTGCATTGGAAAAACTCTATATTTAGAAAAACTCTTGGGTGTAGGGAATGAAAAACATCCATTTCAAAAAAGCAGCAAGGATTGTGGAAATATGTATTGACTAGTGTTATATTTAAGGAATACTAAAAAATTGTTTTTATAATTACAGACTATTGTCCTGCCTACCCCTACCCGACCTGACTTTAAGTTAATTTACTTTTGTATAGTTAGGGGATTAACAGGAGAGGAAAGGGTTCTTGTAGGTATTAATGAACCCGGCACTCTCTATATCCCTAAAAAGAGAGAACAAATAGAGCGAATGCTGAAAGAGGTAGAAATTAGCGGATCAGAGGAGGAGAGGGATCTAACTTCAAGCAAGCTGATGCTGTGGACGGATCAGAACTTGATTGGAAGAGGACACGTGTCTTTTCAGCCTTGTAATGAAGAGACTTGTGCGAGCTGTGGGCGTCGTGACCCTGTAAAATACCTTGAAGTGTGTAAAACAATGAAATTGTGTAAAGGATGTTATGAGGAAGCATATGGCCAATTTTATATAAAGGAAGGCGAGCCAAATGATCGGATATTTGTAATAAAAATTGCCCCAATAATGAAAGGGAACTTCCTGAGGGAACGAATCCCAGACAGAGACTCAGAGGGTAACTATGTATATGATAGTGAGGGAAAGGTAGTACATACTACCAAACTTGTTATTGATCGCCGTACTGGGGAACCAATGAGAGATGCGTATGGGCAGCTCGAATGTCCAATTGAATGGGTGAAAAGTCTGGGTGCCTGTGTGACCATGGTCTCTGAAAACTTCTATAATCCATGTGAACAATGTTGTTATACTGCACCTCGGCTCTCCTCTGTTCGTGTCCTTTGCGAGGAACAAGGGCCGGGGTCTGAATCTGAGTCTCTCGAGGAGCCTGAAGGGGGATCTGTCACGGGTGACCTCGAACCCACCGTTATATGTAATAAGACATTGGATCCCTTCGCATGGAGGGTCTCAGTGGCTAGAGTTCACGGTTCCTCGATTGAGTCAGATTCAGTTGTATTAAGTTTGTCCACTGATGATGCGGAGGAAAACAAATGCTGGGTGCCTGCTGACATGAACAATAGTGAGTTCTGGCCTCCTACTGTGTTCTGGATGGATGGTATACCCCCTAAGGTATCTCTGTGCGAGCAGCAGGAGATGTATGATAAAAACATGTACAGGTCCAGAATGCTTGTGAGAGGCACAGAATTAGCCTTGGTTCATGAAGTGAGAAGTGATTCTCTTGTTATGTGTGACTGTGACAGATGCAGAGGGGAATCACCCCGGACTGGGCCTAAGCCATGTCCAGCCTGCAGTCATTTAGTGAAACATTGTCGAATCTTGTTTGAATGTGATGATTCCGAGGGGCTTTCTTTCTCTCATTTGAATGTAAATCCCAGAGATGTAAAAAGAGTTGAGTGTATGGATTGTGAGAGCGGCCACCCAGTAAAATGGGCACATCTGGGTAAATTAGAATGTGAGGAAGGTGTCCCTATTAAGCGTGTACAAGTGTCTTGTAGGTACAAAGTCAAGACCATGGCGACCCACACCTGTGATGCTAAACGCTGGATAAAAGGGCCTGTGGTGGTCTTCGCTGAGCCCACTCGGGAAGAACCCAGAACAGAAATGGAGTCCTGCTGGGAACGAGCTGAAGCCTTGGACATGGATTGGATGATTTAAATATATTAATGAAATGCATGTATTATACTCATTTGTAATGTTTAGTAGTTTTTAGTTTGTATTTGTATTAGTTAATAGTTTTAGCTTATAGCCATTGCTGTAGGAATGCTCCCTCTGTATGACCCCTTCAACTGGAGCAGGGACTGCCTGACACTCTAACCCAGGCAGCTGTAAACCATCTCTTATCAAGATGGGCATAACTCCAGAATAGGGTGCTGGAATTTCTACTGAAACTTTCTAGTCTGAATAACAGAATAATGCTATATTACTAGATACATATTAACATGCTTGTTCTAAATGGTATAGATTGTTGTGGTAACATATAATCATAGGTGGTGATAATTACTGTTAGTATAAGATACTATGAACAATTTTTATGTATAAGATCATGTGATTCACTTTGCTTAATATGATAGTATACCTGAAGCTCTTTTCTACCAAGATGAGCATGGTTAAAAACTGAGTCCTAATTCAATGAAAAGAATTACTGTGTGCTTACATTCAAGAATTATAACTTTTTGAATATAAAGGGAAAAGGAGTTGGGGGTATTTTTAAGTAAAGGATTAAAAGACCTCGCTTTAAATAGGTTTCTGCTTGTAATTCAGTTTTAAAATAAGTAGGTGAGTAGGAACAACCTAGAGTAAAAGCAGACTCTAACTTAAGAGAAATAAGCATTGTTAGAAGATACACCGCGAATAGAGAGCAGAAAAATTGAATAAAATCTTATTATAATATTGCTAATATATTGCTACTAGCAGAAAGTAATAAGGTTAGCAGCCATATGCTATAAGAAGTAATGTATTAGTTTGACTTTGAAGTTAAAAGATGCAGCATAAAGAGAAGTTGTAGTAGAACATACAAAAGGATTGAATAAATAATAAAGAATAAAAAGCAGGAGGTAGGTTTTAGAAGAATAAACTATGTGACCGTCTTCTTGAACTCTCTATCAGCCTGCCCTTGGAGAGATTAATATTAGCTGCTGGAAGGCCTTTTTGGTGGGAGGAAGCCGGAATTTTCTTATCAGAAGGATTATAGTACTGAAGGCCTGACTGCACATGTGGGGAGTTAGAATGGATGGTCTTAACACCTAAAATAACTAGTCGAAGGGCAAAAGGAGGCATATGAGATATAGGTATAGACTTATAGAAACATCCATCAATACCAAACTTGGCAAGGGAGGAGATGTCTTTAACGAACTGGATTTAGCCAGTATGAATATAGCTGAAAAATACAGGGTCATCTAAGTGTCAATTGAGTTCAGGCAATTGGGGCCCATAGGAGAGAAAGGCATTACAACTTCACAGCTTAGTAAAATAGTTGGGTTTTTCATTAAAGGAAAACTCAATACTAGAAGGGATATAGAATAAAAGTTCCCTATAATACCGGCTAAATGTACACCAGTAAGGAAAGAAGGGAACTAATTTGAGTAAGCTGACATGAAGGAATATATTTCTGAAAGCCGAGTTTATATACTCAATTATAACCATTATAAACTATAAACTGTTATATTATAAACTGTTGGTGTTGCATATATTCAAAAACACCACCTTACCTATATTGGTGTTGCATATATTTAAAACACCACTTCTTTTTGTAATACACACATATTAAGTAGTGAATCAAAACAACAAGGATTTTGTGAACTCTGCTTTACCTGAATTCTTCGGATAAAGGAGGGGGCAAGGATGAGTGAGTGAGATCATGGGCCAGTGTTGATTTATTGGCATATGAGTGGGACTGAAAAGTTGGTTGAATTCCTTATAGATTAATGTTTGCTAAGAGATAAGGACTGTCCATGGGGATTGATGATTTGGACTAATTGGGGCCTCTCATTGCTCGCAATGGGACAAAATTGTATAAAAACCCTGAACTGATCACACTAGGGTACCGCACTCAAGCTTGGCAGAGCTTTGTGGTCCATCCTTTGCAGATCTCCACAGAACAGTCCTTCTCTCCTGTTCACGCTACTCTTCCTTATAATAGGAGGTAAGCATATTGATGGTATTATTGTATCTCACATTTATTGGTTGTATTGCTATGAGGTTTTGAAACTATGTTTTGGTATTGAGGGTGTTATATTGAATGTGCTAAAACATAGCAGTGGGTGCTTGTAGGCTTTGTGCTTAACCAGCCTGAGGGCTGCACTGAATACATATAATTGTATTATGTTATTGAAGTATTAAATGCTGAAGCTTGTAATAAACTTAGGATTGCTAATTATTGTTACATGTTTTCGGGTTTTGGTAGTATGCGCAAACTACTAAACCAATATTAAAGGCATTTTAATAAAACGAAGGAGCGCTGATGTTGCTCTGATTCGTGAAACTTTGAATAAATGAGTCTGAGTGATTTTCTTGATTAAATAAAAAGGTTTTAAGGACACACCGCTCGTCCAGTGCTCGAACATAAACCACTAGGAGTTTTAAACATCTCTGTCCTCCTTAACGTCTCCCCTGAGTTAAGAGTGTGTGCAGAGCAAATAATATAATAAAAGAGAACGTGAAAAGTGAAAACGTGACAGAATGAACCCTATGGGTTTAAATGGAGCAATGCACACCACAGGCGTAGCGAGCGGAGCGAATGAAAAAGAATGAACCCTATGGGTTTAAATGGAGCAATGCACACCACAGGCATAGCGAGCGGAGTGAATGAAAAAGAATGAAGCCTATGGGTTTAAATGGAGCAATGCACACCACAGGCATAGCGAGCGGAGTGAATGAAAAAGAATGAACCCTATGGGTTTAAATGGAGCAATGCACACCACAGGCATAGCGAGCGGAGTGAATGAAAAAGAATGAAGCCTATGGGTTTAAATGGAGCAATGCACACCACAGGCATAGCGAGCGGAGTGAATGAAAAAGAATGAACCCTATGGGTTTAAATGGAGCAATGCACACCACAGGCGTAGCGAGTGGAGCGAATGAAGCGAGCGAATTTTCAAATAAATGTGTTTTATTTCTATTCGCACCACAAGATATTCGCATTGCTATGGACCAATCAGAAATAAGATTGAGCCCGACTGTCTCACTCACGCAAGGACAGGTTAATGAACTTCAGCTTGTAAACTAGTTATTGTGATTCAATACTTTTACAATATACAATTATTATACAGTCAGTATCTCACCAAAATACAGCATTGGAGTTCACAATGTCTTTTTGGATTGTATATTTACATTTCTATGTAACGTGATAATTAAAAAAGTTGATTCTGGTAAATCCAGCTTCCATATCCCTGGATAGTTGAATAGTATTTGATTCCGGTTCTGGGTTTTAAATGACACTGAGTGAAGCTGCAGGCGTTGACGTTGTGAGTTTGAGCAATTGCTTTTTTTTTTTTTTTACTAAGTTTAATAATATTAAATCCTGGGTCTTTGTTTTATTCCTTCACCACACAAGGACACTAACATTAAAACTACAGGATTTTCCTTTGTACTTAGCCGGAAAGCTTTATGGAGGTTCACAAAGCGATCAAGTAGTCTAATTTCTTTTAATAACGTACAGTTCTCTTTTCTTTTCCTTTCTTCTGCTGCATTCATCTCTTTCGCTTCGCTCCCAGTGTGCTTTACTTATTCTCCTTGAATTCACTCACTCGCTTAATTTGGTTCTGGTGTGCATATACTGTTACTGAAACTAAACCCAGTCCAGCAGGCAGACAGACAGGATTCTGAAAAAATCCATCGAATTTCAAATTGGATTTGACTTCTTCCGTGAATATTACTTTTCAACATTTTGTTTCTGCTTTCTATGATAATATTTATTAATTTTTGTGTGTTTGTTTTAAACCCCCCACCCTCCACCTCCTCTCAGTATTTTCAGGATGTAAGGGAAGACACAAAAGTGTGCTGGGTCCTGTCTCTCACCGCGGTTATCTCCAGTTCCGTGGGTCTCGGGGTCCTTCCGCTTCAAAGCTGTCTCCCCCAAGGAATCAAGAGCTTGCTGTCTGGGATATTCCAACTGGTAGCAGGTGAGTCACTCTCAAGAGGGAGAGAGGAGGGGAGAGGGAAGAAGAGAGGAAGAGGGGGGAGAGGGAGATCAATTAATACTAATACTGTCATTCATGATCTTACCCAGTGTGGAGTAGTAGTTAAGGCTCTGGACTCTTGACTGGAGGGTTGTGGGTTCAATCCCAGGTGGGGGACACACTGTTGCTGTACCCTTGAGCAAGGTAATTTATCTAGATTGCTCCAGTAAAAACCCAGCTGTATAAATGGGTAATTGTATACAAAAATAATGTGATAACTTGTAACAATTGTAAGTCCTCCCCCGCTCTCTCTCTCTCTCCCAGGTGTATCCATCATGAATGCCAGTTCGATCCACACATACCAGTCATACCAGAGTGGACAGGGGATCAGTGACGTGTACTTTTATGCAGCCTGGACTTCGTGCGGCCTGTCCTTCATCAACAGTGTCTTATACCTTCTAGAATGGAAGAATGCAGGACGAGAGTGAGAGAGAAGGGGGAAGAGAGGAGGAGAGGAGATTAGGGGAGGGGAGGAGGAGAGAGAGAAGTGAGGAGGGGAGAGGGGGTAGAGGTGTGAGAAAGTAGAGGGGAGAGGAGATTAGGAGAGAGAGGTGAGAGGGGATGAGGAGAGGGGGAGAGGAGTGAGAAAGTAGAGGGGAGAGGAGATTAGGAGAGAGAGGTGAGAGGGGATGAGGAGAGGGGGAGAGGAGTGAGAAAGTAGAGGGGAGAGGAGATTAGGAGAGAGAGGTGAGAGGGGATGAGGAGAGGGGGAGAGGAGTGAGAAAGTAGAGGGGAGAGGAGATTATGCAATTTTTTTATGTCTAGCTAGCTAGATGCCTGATTCTTGTGTATGCTTAGACCATGTAGTTCATTGTCAATGCACTTAATTTTGATTGCCACTATATAATGTCGTATTTGTAGCACATTGTATTTTTAACACTGGAAAACCTGTAAATCGCTGTGGGTAAAAAACACCTGATAATGACCCTGTGTGAGCTCCCTGCAGAGCTACGCTGTGTGAGCCTTCGTTCTGCAGAACTACCTTGTGTGAGCTCCCTGTGAGAGCTACGCTGTGGGAGCCTTCGTTCTGCAGCACTACCCTGTGTGAGCTCCCTGTGAGAGCTACGCTGTGCGAGCCTTCGTTCTGCAGCACTACCCTGTGTGAGCTCCCTGCGAGAGCTACGCTGTGGGAGCCTTCGTTCTGCAGCACTACCCTGTGTGAGCTCCCTGTGAGAGCTACGCTGTGCGAGCCTTCGTTCTGCAGCACTACCCTGTGTGAGCTCCCTGTGAGAGCTACGCTGTGGGAGCCTTCGTTCTGCAGCACTACCCTGTGTGAGCTCCCTGTGAGAGCTACGCTGTGGGAGCCTTCGTTCTGCAGAACTACCCTGTGTGAGCTCCCTGCGAGAGCTACGCTGTGAGAGCCTTCGTTCTACAGCAATATACTTTAGGTCCACTCAACAATGTAGCCTCAGACAATGAAGTACGGGAAGTTATTAGGATCAAAACAGAGGACTGTGATTAATGTGCGTTAAAAAAAAAAAAGCGTTCTTAGGTTTAAACAATCTAGTTTTCTCCAGGCTAACCCCCCTAACCCCTCCCCTCCCCTCCCTCCACCCCAACCTTAAAATAACTCTCCTAACCCCTCCCCTCCCTCCCTCCACCCCAACCTTAAAATAACTCCCCTAACCCCTCCCCTCCCTCCACCCCAACCTTAAAATAACTCTCCTAACCCCTCCCCTCCCTCCCTCCACCCCAACCTTAAAATAACTCCCCTAACCCCTCCCCTCCCTCCACCCCAACCTTAAAATAACTCTCCTAACCCCTCCCCTCCCTCCCTCCACCCCAACCTTAAAATAACTCTCCTAACCCCTCCCCTCCCCTCCCTCCACCCCAACCTTAAAATAACTCTCCTAACCCCTCCCCTCCCTCCACCCCAACCTTAAAATAACTCTCCTAACCCCTCCCTCCACCCCAAACTTAAAATAACTCCCCTAACCCCTCCCCTCCCTCCCTCCACCCCAACCTTAAAATAACTCTGCTAACCCCTCCCTCCACCCCAACCTTAAAATAACTCTCCTAACCCCTCCCCTCCCTCCCTCCACCCCAACCTTAAAATAACTCTCCTAACCCCTCCCCTCCCTCCCTCCACCCCAACCTTAAAATAACTCTCCTAACCCCTCCCCTCCCTCCCTCCACCCCAACCTTAAAATAACTCTCCTAACCCCTCCCCTCCCTCCCTCCACCCCAACCTTAAAATAACTCTCCTAACCCCTCCCCTCCCTCCCTCCACCCCAACCTTAAAATAACTCTCTTAACCCCTCCCCTCCCTCCCTCCACCCCAACCTTAAAATAACTCTCCTAACCCCTAAACAAATAACCTGTGTGCATTCACCTGCTTTAATGAGCTCTGTGCGTCCTAATCTGCAAAACAAACGCAAACACCTCCTCGCTTGGCTTCCTTCTGAACAAACCAACATATTTAATGAGATCCAGCTGTTCCACACTGAGACACGCCCCCTGTGAGCTCATTAATTTGGCGCGGCTCTATCGAGCGGGTTACAATGGGCAGAGCAGTCAGTGAACTTTATGAAGACGGGCAGAACGCAGCTCTCGCTATTCCTTATCCAATGCTGCCATCGTGTGGCCATATAGTAGGACCAATTGTTCCAATAACTTTTTTGTATTTTTTTCTTTTCTATCTGAACACAGCTCTGTTGCTCTTTGAAATGACTCGTATTTACCCCTGTGCAGAAATAGACATTTCAGATACATTCTTAAAATACAGCAAAAACAATATTTACAGGATAACCAGGAGAGTACTGTGTGTATAAATAATAACGTTCTCTGTAATTGCTCTTATTTGAAATCATTCTCATGCATTTATCATGCGTACTACGTGTTCCTATCAGTTACGATCAGGTTTAGCTGCTCTTAGTCGAATTCACTCTTATAATTTACTGTGTGCTGTATTATTTTGCTCTTACTTGAATTGATTTTATGGTACTTTCATAGCTGCTCTTATCTGTATTATGATATTCTGTAATGTGATATTTTAACAATTGTAAATCGACCTGGATGTCTGCTAAGAAATAAATAATAACATTAATAATGTCTTTGCTGAATTTCACTACCTGTACTACCCATTGTAAACAGCAGAAGGAACCAGCAACCGCTTGTCACTGAGCTGTGCTCTTATAAAAAATATATATATATGGTTTAATAGAAATAACAGTTCAACCAAATGGCCACACGATGGCAGCATTGGATAAGGAATAGCGAGAGCTAGGTTAGAGCATAAGAACATAAGAAAGTTTACAAACGAGAGAAGGCCATTCAACCCATCTTGCTCGTTTGGTTGTTAGTAGCTTATTGATCCCAGAATCTCATCAAGCAGCTTCTTGAAGGATCCCAGGGTGTCAGCTTCAACAACATTACTGGGGAGTTGGTTCCAGACCCTCACAATTCTCTGTGTAAAAAAGTGCCTCCTATTTTCTGTTCTGAATGCCCCTTTATCTAATCTCCATTTGTGACCCCTGGTCCTTGTTTCTTTTTACAGGTTGAAAAAGTCCCCTGGGTCGACAAAGTCAATACCTTTTAGGATTTTAAATGTTTGAATCAGATCGCCGCGTAGTCTTCTTTGTTCAAGACTGAATAGATTCAATTCTTTGAGCCTGTCTGCATACGACATGCCTTTTAAACCTGGGATAATTCTGGTTGCTCTTTCTTGCACTCTTTCTAGAGCAGCAATATCCTTTTTGTAACGAGGTGACCAGAACTGAACACAATATTCTAGGTGAGGTCTTACTAATGCATTGTAGAGTTTTAACATTACTTCCCTTGATTTAAATTCAACACTTCTCACAATATATCCGAGCATCTTCTTGGCCTTTTTTTTATAGCTTCCCCACATTGTCTAGATGAAGACATTTCTGATCTTAGTGGAATTCGGTAAAGCTAACAGATGAGAGAATGGATTTTAAAGATAGTTAGCACTTCTTCAAATATATATATATATGTGTGTGTGTGTGTTTTTACACATTTCAATTACAATGCATTTATATTGGTCTTACTTGAATCTCT
This sequence comes from Acipenser ruthenus, assembly GCF_902713425.1. Lineage (NCBI taxonomy): Eukaryota > Metazoa > Chordata > Actinopteri > Acipenseriformes > Acipenseridae > Acipenser > Acipenser ruthenus. The sequence continues at coordinate 8,486,446 of NC_081236.1, read as the reverse complement.
ATAAATAAATAAATAAATACATACATACATACATACAAAATAAATAGTGAACAGAAACTCTGTGAACTTACCTCTCAGGAGTAAATCTCTGCAATGAAGATTCAAATCAAAATTCACTACCAGAGACATTATGACATCACTTTCCTTTATGATGTCACCGTTATGTCAGTGCTGAACATGAACAGCATGATGTTTGTTGCCATGGCGCTGTGCTCATAAACAGATAACTGCATTTAAAATGGCTGCTCTGGGCAAGGGGAGCGGCCAGTCTTCTTCAATACAATGAATAATTATCATTTGAAATATCTGCAATGCAAGCTGGTCCTGTTGCTTTTGCTGGTCTTTCTCTGCTCTGCATACCAGTGATGCCCTTCTACCCAGCGTGCAGAGCTACTGTGCTGCTTCACTGCTTTCATTCAGTATTAGGTATGAACAAGGTTTCTGTGATGCCTTTATAATAATAAAACAAAACAAAAGAGAGTGACTTTTTACAATGAAAACATGTAACTGAAGAAATCAGACCTTTAGTTTTCATTCATCCTTTCAGGTAATTGAAATGATTCATGAGTTTCTCTGACATATATTATCTGGGCAGCAGTGTGGAGGAGTGGTTAGGACGCTGGACTCTTGACCAGAGAATTATGGGTTCAATCCCAGGTGGGGACACTACTGCTGTACCCATGAGCAAGGTACTTTACCTTGATTGCTCCAATAAAAACCCAACTGTATAAATGGGTAAGTGTATGTAAAAATAATGTGATATCTTGTAACAATTGGAAGTTGCCCTGGATAAGGGTGTCTGCTAAGATATTAATAATATCTGATTTCATTATTCATTCAATACATTTAGTTTATTAACCTGCTCTGTCACTCCACTGGGTAGTTATTCATATAATAAAAAGCATTTCATTCAAAGAGCTTTAGTTTTCTAACACCTCTCAGGTTTTTCTTGTGGAATGGGACGCTTTTTAATCACAATAAGACACCTCAGGACATCTTTTCAAAGCTTTTACGCCAGTCTTTAATTAACTCCTATTTATTTTAAAGAGGTAAACCACCTGTTCATTTTACAAAACTAGAACCACACAGCTGAGTGATACACTGTATTTCAAGCCCTCTTCAGCACTCTCAGTGTGTTTAGTTTTTCATGTTGTAACATTAACATGATGTCTTGTCCTTTTTTAAATCAATAGCAGTTAATTAAAGCCTGGAGGAAGCGCTTTGATAACGCGTCCCCTCGAGTCTCACAGAGCAGCGCACTCCTTGGCGTGTCTCATTGCTGGTGACTCTTCTGCTGCTGTGGACGCGGCTCTGTTGCCTGGTTTAGTTCGCAGCGCAGTCTGAGGAAGAGTCTAAATCTGTGCCGCTGGACAGCAGGGAGGAATACTGTCCTGGATAAAGAATAGGAGACAAGAATACAGTTTAAGAGAAACTAAATAAAAGCATGGGGTAGAAATAGCAGAGGTTACTGCCTGGAAGTTTACTCGTAAAGAATGACCTTTCTGCTACCCTGTGCTGTATTTACCAAAAACAAGTTCACACGCACTGAACCTGCAAGACTAGCGAAGAGAAAGCTATGAAACTGCGAGCATGCCTGCGCCATTGTGGATCTGTTTGTGACAACGACGCTCAACTTGAATTAACCTGATATACTTCTAAAAACATTATCAGGGGTATCGCGTTAGTGTTTGAACATCTCATTCGGAAGAAGAGGACGGGAAATATCAATATAATTACACGAAACACAGATTATATATCTGCGTGAAACTCGCAGCATCGACGCTGCTGCAGCCTGATAGAGAAAGGACTATACCAACTCCGGCATGGGGGAGGGGTTACCTGAATTCAAATTGTATTCACTGAGAAAAATATAGAGCTACAAACAGCTCGATTATGATGTTAAAATTGAAAGTCATATTCATTTTTTATTAAAAGATCCCCGGTATCACAATTCCCTTTGCGGTTCATATTAGATGAATTGTCAGACCGCGCTGATGGGTTTGTATTTTGTGATTGGTATATTCCTGGTTCTGTGGGAGACAGACCCGTTCAGACACTGAGGGAGAGCAGAGAGGAGGTGAGAGAGTCTGCATGGAGCTCTACAATGTGTTTATAAACTACAGAGCGCTGTTATATTGTATTATTTTGAAAGGTCCGGGTTGTAGTGTGGTAGGAGCGCGTTGTTTTATCCGTTCAGACACTGAGGGAGAGCAGAGAGGAGGTGAGAGAGTCTGCATGGAGCTCTACAATGTGTTTATAAACTACAGAGCGCTGTTATATTGTATTATTTTGAAAGGTCCGGGTTGTAGTGTGGTAGGAGCGCGTTGTTTTATCCGTTCAGACACTGAGGGAGAGCACAGAGGAGGTGAGAGAGTCTGCATGGAGCTCTACAATGTGTTTATAAACTACAGAGCGCTGTTATATTGTATTATTTTGAAAGGTCCGGGTTGTAGTGTGGTAGGAGCGCGTTGTTTTATCCGTTCAGACACTGAGGGAGAGCAGAGAGGAGGTGAGAGAGTCTGCATGGAGCTCTACAATGTGTTTATAAACTACAGAGCGCTGTTATATTGTATTATTTTGAAAGGTCCGGGTTGTAGTGTGGTAGGAGCGCGTTGTTTTATCCGTTCAGACACTGAGGGAGAGCAGAGAGGAGGTGAGAGAGTCTGCATGGAGCTCTACAATGTGTTTATAAACTACAGAGCGCTGTTATATTGTATTATTTTGAAAGGTCCGGGTTGTAGTGTGGTAGGAGCGCGTTGTTTTATCCGTTCAGACACTGAGGGAGAGCAGAGAGGAGGTGAGAGAGTCTGCATGGAGCTCTACAATGTGTTTATAAACTACAGAGCGCTGTTATATTGTATTATTTTGAAAGGTCCGGGTTGTAGTGTGGTAGGAGCGCGTTGTTTTATCCGTTCAGACACTGAGGGAGAGCAGAGAGGAGGTGAGAGAGTCTGCATGGAGCTCTACAATGTGTTTATAAACTACAGAGCGCTGTTATATTGTATTATTTTGAAAGGTCCGGGTTGTAGTGTGGTAGGAGCGCGTTGTTTTATCCGTTCAGACACTGAGGGAGAGCAGAGAGGAGGTGAGAGAGTCTGCATGGAGCTCTACAATGTGTTTATAAACTACAGAGCGCTGTTATATTGTATTATTTTGAAAGGTCCGGGTTGTAGTGTGGTAGGAGCGCGTTGTTTTATCCGTTCAGACACTGAGGGAGAGCAGAGAGGAGGTGAGAGAGTCTGCATGGAGCTCTACAATGTGTTTATAAACTACAGAGCGCTGTTATATTGTATTATTTTGAAAGGTCCGGGTTGTAGTGTGGTAGGAGCGCGTTGTTTTATCCGTTCAGACACTGAGGGAGAGCAGAGAGGAGGTGAGAGAGTCTGCATGGAGCTCTACAATGTGTTTATAAACTACAGAGCGCTGTTATATTGTATTATTTTGAAAGGTCCGGGTTGTAGTGTGGTAGGAGCGCGTTGTTTTATCCGTTCAGACACTGAGGGAGAGCAGAGAGGAGGTGAGAGAGTCTGCATGGAGCTCTACAATGTGTTTATAAACTACAGAGCGCTGTTATATTGTATTATTTTGAAAGGTCCGGGTTGTAGTGTGGTAGGAGCGCGTTGTTTTATCCGTTCAGACACTGAGGGAGAGCAGAGAGGAGGTGAGAGAGTCTGCATGGAGCTCTACAATGTGTTTATAAACTACAGAGCGCTGTTATATTGTATTATTTTGAAAGGTCCGGGTTGTAGTGTGGTAGGAGCGCGTTGTTTTATCCGTTCAGACACTGAGGGAGAGCAGAGAGGAGGTGAGAGAGTCTGCATGGAGCTCTACAATGTGTTTATAAACTACAGAGCGCTGTTATATTGTATTATTTTGAAAGGTCCGGGTTGTAGTGTGGTAGGAGCGCGTTGTTTTATCCGTTCAGACACTGAGGGAGAGCAGAGAGGAGGTGAGAGAGTCTGCATGGAGCTCTACAATGTGTTTATAAACTACAGAGCGCTGTTATATTGTATTATTTTGAAAGGTCCGGGTTGTAGTGTGGTAGGAGCGCGTTGTTTTACCCGTTCAGACACTGAGGGAGAGCAGAGAGGAGGTGAGAGAGTCTGCATGGAGCTCTACAATGTGTTTATAAACTACAGAGCGCTGTTATATTGTATTATTTTGAAAGGTCCGGGTTGTAGTGTGGTAGGAGCGCGTTGTTTTATCCGTTCAGACACTGAGGGAGAGCAGAGAGGAGGTGAGAGAGTCTGCATGGAGCTCTACAATGTGTTTATAAACTACAGAGCGCTGTTATATTGTATTATTTTGAAAGGTCCGGGTTGTAGTGTGGTAGGAGCGCGTTGTTTTATCCGTTCAGACACTGAGGGAGAGCAGAGAGGAGGTGAGAGAGTCTGCATGGAGCTCTACAATGTGTTTATAAACTACAGAGCGCTGTTATATTGTATTATTTTGAAAGGTCCGGGTTGTAGTGTGGTAGGAGCGCGTTGTTTTATCCGTTCAGACACTGAGGGAGAGCAGAGAGGAGGTGAGAGAGTCTGCATGGAGCTCTACAATGTGTTTATAAACTACAGAGCGCTGTTATATTGTATTATTTTGAAAGGTCCGGGTTGTAGTGTGGTAGGAGCGCGTTGTTTTATCCGTTCAGACACTGAGGGAGAGCAGAGAGGAGGTGAGAGAGTCTGCATGGAGCTCTACAATGTGTTTATAAACTACAGAGCGCTGTTATATTGTATTATTTTGAAAGGTCCGGGTTGTAGTGTGGTAGGAGCGCGTTGTTTTATCCGTTCAGACACTGAGGGAGAGCAGAGAGGAGGTGAGAGAGTCTGCATGGAGCTCTACAATGTGTTTATAAACTACAGAGCGCTGTTATATTGTATTATTTTGAAAGGTCCGGGTTGTAGTGTGGTAGGAGCGCGTTGTTTTATCCGTTCAGACACTGAGGGAGAGCAGAGAGGAGGTGAGAGAGTCTGCATGGAGCTCTACAATGTGTTTATAAACTACAGAGCGCTGTTATATTGTATTATTTTGAAAGGTCCGGGTTGTAGTGTGGTAGGAGCGCGTTGTTTTATCCGTTCAGACACTGAGGGAGAGCAGAGAGGAGGTGAGAGAGTCTGCATGGAGCTCTACAATGTGTTTATAAACTACAGAGCGCTGTTATATTGTATTATTTTGAAAGGTCCGGGTTGTAGTGTGGTAGGAGCGCGTTGTTTTATCCGTTCAGACACTGAGGAAGAGCAGAGAGGAGGTGAGAGAGTCTGCATGGAGCTCTACAATGTGTTTATAAACTACAGAGCGCTGTTATATTGTATTATTTTGAAAGGTCCGGGTTGTAGTGTGGTAGGAGCGCGTTGTTTTATCCGTTCAGACACTGAGGGAGAGCAGAGAGGAGGTGAGAGAGTCTGCATGGAGCTCTACAATGTGTTTATAAACTACAGAGCGCTGTTATATTGTATTATTTTGAAAGGTCCGGGTTGTAGTGTGGTAGGAGCGCGTTGTTTTATCCGTTCAGACACTGAGGGAGAGCAGAGAGGAGGTGAGAGAGTCTGCATGGAGCTCTACAATGTGTTTATAAACTACAGAGCGCTGTTATATTGTATTATTTTGAAAGGTCCGGGTTGTAGTGTGGTAGGAGCGCGTTGTTTTATCCGTTCAGACACTGAGGGAGAGCAGAGAGGAGGTGAGAGAGTCTGCATGGAGCTCTACAATGTGTTTATAAACTACAGAGCGCTGTTATATTGTATTATTTTGAAAGGTCCGGGTTGTAGTGTGGTAGGAGCGCGTTGTTTTATCCGTTCAGACACTGAGGGAGAGCAGAGAGGAGGTGAGAGAGTCTGCATGGAGCTCTACAATGTGTTTATAAACTACAGAGCGCTGTTATATTGTATTATTTTGAAAGGTCCGGGTTGTAGTGTGGTAGGAGCGCGTTGTTTTATCCGTTCAGACACTGAGGGAGAGCAGAGAGGAGGTGAGAGAGTCTGCATGGAGCTCTACAATGTGTTTATAAACTACAGAGCGCTGTTATATTGTATTATTTTGAAAGGTCCGGGTTGTAGTGTGGTAGGAGCGCGTTGTTTTATCCGTTCAGACACTGAGGGAGAGCAGAGAGGAGGTGAGAGAGTCTGCATGGAGCTCTACAATGTGTTTATAAACTACAGAGCGCTGTTATATTGTATTATTTTGAAAGGTCCGGGTTGTAGTGTGGTAGGAGCGCGTTGTTTTATCCGTTCAGACACTGAGGGAGAGCAGAGAGGAGGTGAGAGAGTCTGCATGGAGCTCTACAATGTGTTTATAAACTACAGAGCGCTGTTATATTGTATTATTTTGAAAGGTCCGGGTTGTAGTGTGGTAGGAGCGCGTTGTTTTATCCGTTCAGACACTGAGGGAGAGCAGAGAGGAGGTGAGAGAGTCTGCATGGAGCTCTACAATGTGTTTATAAACTACAGAGCGCTGTTATATTGTATTATTTTGAAAGGTCCGGGTTGTAGTGTGGTAGGAGCGCGTTGTTTTATCCGTTCAGACACTGAGGGAGAGCAGAGAGGAGGTGAGAGAGTCTGCATGGAGCTCTACAATGTGTTTATAAACTACAGAGCGCTGTTATATTGTATTATTTTGAAAGGTCCGGGTTGTAGTGTGGTAGGAGCGCGTTGTTTTATCCGTTCAGACACTGAGGGAGAGCAGAGAGGAGGTGAGAGAGTCTGCATGGAGCTCTACAATGTGTTTATAAACTACAGAGCGCTGTTATATTGTATTATTTTGAAAGGTCCGGGTTGTAGTGTGGTAGGAGCGCGTTGTTTTATCCGTTCAGACACTGAGGGAGAGCAGAGAGGAGGTGAGAGAGTCTGCATGGAGCTCTACAATGTGTTTATAAACTACAGAGCGCTGTTATATTGTATTATTTTGAAAGGTCCGGGTTGTAGTGTGGTAGGAGCGCGTTGTTTTATCCGTTCAGACACTGAGGGAGAGCAGAGAGGAGGTGAGAGAGTCTGCATGGAGCTCTACAATGTGTTTATAAACTACAGAGCGCTGTTATATTGTATTATTTTGAAAGGTCCGGGTTGTAGTGTGGTAGGAGCGCGTTGTTTTATCCGTTCAGACACTGAGGGAGAGCAGAGAGGAGGTGAGAGAGTCTGCATGGAGCTCTACAATGTGTTTATAAACTACAGAGCGCTGTTATATTGTATTATTTTGAAAGGTCCGGGTTGTAGTGTGGTAGGAGCGCGTTGTTTTATCCGTTCAGACACTGAGGGAGAGCAGAGAGGAGGTGAGAGAGTCTGCATGGAGCTCTACAATGTGTTTATAAACTACAGAGCGCTGTTATATTGTATTATTTTGAAAGGTCCGGGTTGTAGTGTGGTAGGAGCGCGTTGTTTTATCCGTTCAGACACTGAGGGAGAGCAGAGAGGAGGTGAGAGAGTCTGCATGGAGCTCTACAATGTGTTTATAAACTACAGAGCGCTGTTATATTGTATTATTTTGAAAGGTCCGGGTTGTAGTGTGGTAGGAGCGCGTTGTTTTATCCGTTCAGACACTGAGGGAGAGCAGAGAGGAGGTGAGAGAGTCTGCATGGAGCTCTACAATGTGTTTATAAACTACAGAGCGCTGTTATATTGTATTATTTTGAAAGGTCCGGGTTGTAGTGTGGTAGGAGCGCGTTGTTTTATCCGTTCAGACACTGAGGGAGAGCAGAGAGGAGGTGAGAGAGTCTGCATGGAGCTCTACAATGTGTTTATAAACTACAGAGCGCTGTTATATTGTATTATTTTGAAAGGTCCGGGTTGTAGTGTGGTAGGAGCGCGTTGTTTTATCCGTTCAGACACTGAGGGAGAGCAGAGAGGAGGTGAGAGAGTCTGCATGGAGCTCTACAATGTGTTTATAAACTACAGAGCGCTGTTATATTGTATTATTTTGAAAGGTCCGGGTTGTAGTGTGGTAGGAGCGCGTTGTTTTATCCGTTCAGACACTGAGGGAGAGCAGAGAGGAGGTGAGAGAGTCTGCATGGAGCTCTACAATGTGTTTATAAACTACAGAGCGCTGTTATATTGTATTATTTTGAAAGGTCCGGGTTGTAGTGTGGTAGGAGCGCGTTGTTTTATCCGTTCAGACACTGAGGGAGAGCAGAGAGGAGGTGAGAGAGTCTGCATGGAGCTCTACAATGTGTTTATAAACTACAGAGCGCTGTTATATTGTATTATTTTGAAAGGTCCGGGTTGTAGTGTGGTAGGAGCGCGTTGTTTTATCCGTTCAGACACTGAGGGAGAGCAGAGAGGAGGTGAGAGAGTCTGCATGGAGCTCTACAATGTGTTTATAAACTACAGAGCGCTGTTATATTGTATTATTTTGAAAGGTCCGGGTTGTAGTGTGGTAGGAGCGCGTTGTTTTATCCGTTCAGACACTGAGGGAGAGCAGAGAGGAGGTGAGAGAGTCTGCATGGAGCTCTACAATGTGTTTATAAACTACAGAGCGCTGTTATATTGTATTATTTTGAAAGGTCCGGGTTGTAGTGTGGTAGGAGCGCGTTGTTTTATCCGTTCAGACACTGAGGGAGAGCAGAGAGGAGGTGAGAGAGTCTGCATGGAGCTCTACAATGTGTTTATAAACTACAGAGCGCTGTTATATTGTATTATTTTGAAAGGTCCGGGTTGTAGTGTGGTAGGAGCGCGTTGTTTTATCCGTTCAGACACTGAGGGAGAGCAGAGAGGAGGTGAGAGAGTCTGCATGGAGCTCTACAATGTGTTTATAAACTACAGAGCGCTGTTATATTGTATTATTTTGAAAGGTCCGGGTTGTAGTGTGGTAGGAGCGCGTTGTTTTATCCGTTCAGACACTGAGGGAGAGCAGAGAGGAGGTGAGAGAGTCTGCATGGAGCTCTACAATGTGTTTATAAACTACAGAGCGCTGTTATATTGTATTATTTTGAAAGGTCCGGGTTGTAGTGTGGTAGGAGCGCGTTGTTTTATCCGTTCAGACACTGAGGGAGAGCAGAGAGGAGGTGAGAGAGTCTGCATGGAGCTCTACAATGTGTTTATAAACTACAGAGCGCTGTTATATTGTATTATTTTGAAAGGTCCGGGTTGTAGTGTGGTAGGAGCGCGTTGTTTTATCCGTTCAGACACTGAGGGAGAGCAGAGAGGAGGTGAGAGAGTCTGCATGGAGCTCTACAATGTGTTTATAAACTACAGAGCGCTGTTATATTGTATTATTTTGAAAGGTCCGGGTTGTAGTGTGGTAGGAGCGCGTTGTTTTATCCGTTCAGACACTGAGGGAGAGCAGAGAGGAGGTGAGAGAGTCTGCATGGAGCTCTACAATGTGTTTATAAACTACAGAGCGCTGTTATATTGTATTATTTTGAAAGGTCCGGGTTGTAGTGTGGTAGGAGCGCGTTGTTTTATCCGTTCAGACACTGAGGGAGAGCAGAGAGGAGGTGAGAGAGTCTGCATGGAGCTCTACAATGTGTTTATAAACTACAGAGCGCTGTTATATTGTATTATTTTGAAAGGTCCGGGTTGTAGTGTGGTAGGAGCGCGTTGTTTTATCCGTTCAGACACTGAGGGAGAGCAGAGAGGAGGTGAGAGAGTCTGCATGGAGCTCTACAATGTGTTTATAAACTACAGAGCGCTGTTATATTGTATTATTTTGAAAGGTCCGGGTTGTAGTGTGGTAGGAGCGCGTTGTTTTATCCGTTCAGACACTGAGGGAGAGCAGAGAGGAGGTGAGAGAGTCTGCATGGAGCTCTACAATGTGTTTATAAACTACAGAGCGCTGTTATATTGTATTATTTTGAAAGGTCCGGGTTGTAGTGTGGTAGGAGCGCGTTGTTTTATCCGTTCAGACACTGAGGGAGAGCAGAGAGGAGGTGAGAGAGTCTGCATGGAGCTCTACAATGTGTTTATAAACTACAGAGCGCTGTTATATTGTATTATTTTGAAAGGTCCGGGTTGTAGTGTGGTAGGAGCGCGTTGTTTTATCCGTTCAGACACTGAGGGAGAGCAGAGAGGAGGTGAGAGAGTCTGCATGGAGCTCTACAATGTGTTTATAAACTACAGAGCGCTGTTATATTGTATTATTTTGAAAGGTCCGGGTTGTAGTGTGGTAGGAGCGCGTTGTTTTATCCGTTCAGACACTGAGGGAGAGCAGAGAGGAGGTGAGAGAGTCTGCATGGAGCTCTACAATGTGTTTATAAACTACAGAGCGCTGTTATATTGTATTATTTTGAAAGGTCCGGGTTGTAGTGTGGTAGGAGCGCGTTGTTTTATCCGTTCAGACACTGAGGGAGAGCAGAGAGGAGGTGAGAGAGTCTGCATGGAGCTCTACAATGTGTTTATAAACTACAGAGCGCTGTTATATTGTATTATTTTGAAAGGTCCGGGTTGTAGTGTGGTAGGAGCGCGTTGTTTTTGTGTGTGTGTGTTGTATTTGTGAAGCGGCGTGTTTGTTTTTATTCATATCTCCTCAGTTGCAGTCTCCGTGCCGCGGGCTCAGCGCTGCACGAGTGGCGGGTTTGCAGTCAAATTTAACTCGTTATGAAAACATCTAGCGGGTAAATAATGTCTGGCGGACTGGCAATGTTTGTCATGATTTTTTTTTTGTATTCCTGAAACAGCCTAGCAATCGGGGATTTTTTTTTAAAAAAAGAGATAAAATATATATTTCAGTATCAAATAATTATTTCACTGACTGTAGTGTGTGTTCAAGTGTACCGTTAAGATTGTAACAGGAGCGGTTTCCAAAGCGTGAATCCTGAGCACATCCCATTGTTTTACACTTACCTGAACAGGCATGGGAAACTGGCTTTCTATCCCGCATAATCTTGCATTGATCCGGGTCCTGTCCTGTCATTCCCGTCGTGCATCTGTGTGATGGGCATTTTTGTTCCCGCTCTTTCAACTTGTTTATTCCCTCTCCGAATAAACAAGTTCTTTCACAGTAACCTAAACTGTATTCTTGTAATCTCATAGTACAGCATACATCTGTGAAAGTGAAGTAAAGCAAATAATACATGTAAAAAAAAAATCTTTGTTCTCCTTGAACTAAACAAACACATTTTCAGATCTGAAGAGCAGAAAGGACACATTCACTGAGGAGACGGTCAGAGCGAGTGACTAGAGCACTAGAGCCGTGCTGCACATCCCACTGACAATACCTGAAGTAAGTGTCTCTCTCTCTATTCATTCAACTTCAATCAGCTTCATACTGGGTTTATATTGTCTCATTGTAACTGAGTGTGTCAGAGCAGTCAATGTGTTCCTTGTATTGTCTCATTGTAACTGAGTGTGTCAGAGCAGTCACTGTGTTCCTTGTATTGTCTCATTGTAACTGAGTGTGTCAGAGCAGTCACTGTGTTACTGGGCAGGATTGTAATTGTGTGCAATGCTTTGTTTATTATTGTGACATTGTTGCTTAATATTACAGAAAGAAACGCATCTGAAAGGCTAAGAGTTTAGCACAAGAATGCGCGTTACAATACAATTAATCTCTGTTATTATCACAGATTAAAAAGGGCTGTTCCCTTGCTTTCAATTCAGTAGATCTCTTTTCCATGACTCATTTGCGACTGTTTCTTAAGTGAACAGTACTATGCAAGTTATTGCTCTGCACACAGAGGTGTCCTCAGATCAATACTATGCAAGTTACTGCTCTGCACACAGAGGTGCCTCAAATCAATACTATGCAAGTTATTGCTCTGCACACAGAGGTGCCTCAAATCAATACTATGCAAGTTATTGCTCTGCACACAGAGGTGCCTCAAATCAATACTATGCAAGTTATTGCTCTGCACACAGAGGTGTCCTCAAATCAATACTATGCAAGTTATTGCTCTGCACACAGAGGTGCCTCAAATCAATACTATGCAAGTTATTGCTCTACACACAGAGGTGCCTCAAATCAATACTATGCAAGTTATTGCTCTGCACACAGAGGTGTCTCAAATCAATACTATGCAAGTTATTGCTCTGCACACAGAGGTGTCTCAAATCAATACTATGCAAGTTATTGCTCTACACACAGAGGTGCCTCAAATCAATACTATGCAAGGTATTGCTCTGCACACAGAGGTGTCCTCAAATCAATACTATGCAAGTTATAGCTCTGCACACAGAGGTGTCTCAAATCAATACTATGCAAGTTATTGCTCTGCACACAGAGGTGTCCTCAAATCAATACTATGCAAGTTATTGCTCTGCACACAGAGGTGCCTCAAATCAATACTATGCAAGTTATTGCTCTGCACACAGAGGTGTCCTCAAATCAATACTATGCAAGTTATTGCTCTACACACAGAGGTGCCTCAAATCAATACTATGCAAGGTATTGCTCTGCACATGTCCTAAATATCAATAATAATGGAAGTAACAATATAAACAGTTAACATTGTTTTTTTTTCATAAAAAAATAGGTATAACTAAATTAAATGCCATGCTAACTAATGTATAAAAAGCAAACCCTAACTCAGTGGCACAGATAAATCATTTACTTAATGCCTGATAATATTTAGATTTATAATGTATACAAAGCAAACCCTAACTCAATGGCACAGATAAATCATTTACTTAATGCCTGATAATATTTAGATTTATAATGTATACAAAGCAATCCCTAACTCAATGGCACAGATAAATCAGCTACATAATACATTTAACACTGATTTGCACTTAACCTTTTCTCCATAATAAATGAAAGTATTGTTTGAAATGTAACGTGTGTGCAAAAGCAACCAGGACCATCTTTCATACTTTACAGCATGACGGGAATTCACATCGTTTTTTGGTTGTATATTAAATAAAATTGAAAAGAACAAGGCTGCCGTTTTCTGTCAGTAAATTACGCGTGTGTGTAAGAAAGTCTGAGTTAACAGTATGTGCAATCAGTTATGGGATATAATGCAATCAGCTGTGATAAAAATGAAAACAAAAAAAATAAAAATAAAAAAATCACCAACCGGTGCTTCACTGAGTTGGATTGTCTGCCATTCATTTAATACAAGTGTTGAAATATGTGAGAGGCAGAGAGGGAAAAGAGAAAAGTCCTACTGTACCCCAAATACACTCGAGATGTGCAATACACTGAAGATTGAAAGCAAAATTAAATAAGGGGTTGAATTTGCCAGATTGGAGGACGCTAGTCAAAACACTTTCCTAAATGTACAGTGCAGTTCAGCCCCTGTGCGTGCTGCTCATGTGTCGTTCTTTCTGTTCAGGTGCACTTCGTATGTAATGTACAGTGCAGTTCAGCCGCTGTGTGTGCTGCTCATGTGTCGTTCTTTCTGTTCAGGTGCACTTCGTATGTAATGTAATGTACAGTGCAGTTCAGCCCCTGTGCGTGCTGCTCCTGTGTCGTTCTTCCTGTTCAGGTGCACTTCGTATGTAATGTACAGTGCAGTTCAGCCCCTGTGCGTGCTGCTCATGTGTCGTTCTTTCTGTTCAGGTGCACTTCGTATGTAATGTACAGTGCAGTTCAGCCCCTGTGCGTGCTGCTCATGTGTCGTTCTTTCTGTTCAGGTGCACTTCGTATGTAATGTAATGTACAGTGCAGTTCAGCCCCTGTGCGTGCTGCTCATGTGTCGTTCTTTCTGTTCAGATGCACTTCGTATGTAATGTACAGTGCAGTTCAGCCCCTGTGTGTGCTGCTCCTGTGTCGTTCTTTCTGTTCAGGTGCACTTCGTATGTAATGTACAGTGCAGTTCAGCCCCTGTGCGTGCTGCTCATGTGTCGTTCTTTCTGTTCAGGTGCACTTCGTATGTAATGTACAGTGCAGTTCAGCCCCTGTGTGTGCTGCTCATGTGTCGTTCTTTCTGTTCAGGTGCACTTCGTATGTAATGTACAGTGCAGTTCAGCCCCTGTGTGTGCTGCTCCTGTGTCGTTCTTTCTGTTCAGGTGCACTTCGTATGTAATGTACAGTGCAGTTCAGCCCCTGTGTGTGCTGCTCATGTGTCGTTCTTTCTGTTCAGGTGCACTTCGTATGTAATGTACAGTGCAGTTCAGCCCCTGTGTGTGCTGCTCCTGTGTCGTTCTTTCTGTTCAGGTGCATTTCGTATGTAATGTACAGTGCAGTTCAGCCCCTGTGCGTGCTGCTCATGTGTCGTTCTTTCTGTTCAGGTGCACTTCGTATGTAATGTACAGTGCAGTTCAGCCCCTGTGCGTGCTGCTCATGTGTCGTTCTTTGTTCAGGTGCACTTCGTATGTAATGTAATGTACAGTACAGTTCAGCCCCTGTGCGTGCTGCTCCTGTGTCGTTCTTTCTGTTCAGGTGCACTTCGTATGTAATGTACAGTGCAGTTCAGCCCCTGTGTGTGCTGCTCATGTGTCGTTCTTTCTGTTCAGGTGCACTTCGTATGTAATGTAATGTACAGTGCAGTTCAGCCCCTGTGTGTGCTGCTCATGTGTCGTTCTTTCTGTTCAGGTGCACTTCGTATGTAATGTACAGTGCAGTTCAGCCCCTGTGCGTGCTGCTCATGTGTCGTTCTTTGTTCAGGTGCACTTCGTATGTAATGTAATGTACAGTACAGTGCAGCCCCTGTGCGTGCTGCTCATGTGTCGTTCTTTCTGTTCAGGTGCACTTCGTATGTAATGTAATGTACAGTGCAGTTCAGCCCCTGTGCGTGCTGCTCATGTGTCGTTCTTTCTGTTCAGGTGCACTTCGTATGTAATGTACAGTGCAGTTCAGCTCCTGTGCGTGCTGCTCATGTGTCGTTCTTTCTGTTCAGGTGCACTTCGTATGTAATGTACAGTACAGTGCAGTTCAACCCCTGTGCGTGCTGCTCATGTGTCGTTCTTTCTGTTCAGGTGCACTTCGTATGTAATGTACAGTGCAGTTCAGCCCCTGTGCGTGCTGCTCATGTGTCGTTCTTTCTGTTCAGGTGCACTTCGTATGTAATGTACAGTACAGTGCAGTTCAGCCCCTGTGCGTGCTGCTCATGTGTCGTTCTTTCTGTTCAGGTGCACTTCGTATGTAATGTACAGTGCAGTTCAGCCCCTGTGTGTGCTGCTCATGTGTCGTTCTTTCTGTTCAGGTGCACTTCGTATGTAATGTAATGTACAGTGCAGTTCAGCCCCTGTGCGTGCTGCTCATGTGTCGTTCTTTCTGTTCAGGTGCACTTCGTATGTAATGTACAGTGCAGTTCAGCCCCTGTGCGTGCTGCTCATGTGTCGTTCTTTCTGTTCAGGTGCACTTCGTATGTAATGTAATGTACAGTGCAGTTCAGCCCGTGTGCGTGCTGCTCCTGTGTCGTTCTTTCTGTTCAGATGCACTTCGTATGTAATGTACAGTGCAGTTCAGCCCCTGTGTGTGCTGCTCCTGTGTCGTTCTTTCTGTTCAGGTGCACTTCGTATGTAATGTACAGTGCAGTTCAGCCCCTGTGTGTGCTGCTCCTGTGTCGTTCTTTCTGTTCAGGTGCACTTCGTATGTAATGTACAGTGCAGTTCAGCCCCTGTGTGTGCTGCTCCTGTGTCGTTCTTTCTGTTCAGGTGCACTTCGTATGTAATGTACAGTGCAGTTCAGCCCCTGTGTGTGCTGCTCCTGTGTCGTTCTTTCTGGTCAGGTGCACTTCGTATGTAATGTACAGTGCAGTTCAGCCCCTGTGTGTGCTGCTCCTGTGTCGTTCTTTCTGTTCAGGTGCACTTCGTATGTAATGTACAGTGCAGTTCAGCCCCTGTGTGTGCTGCTCCTGTGTCGTTCTTTCTGTTCAGGTGCACTTCGTATGTAATGTACAGTGCAGTTCAGCCCCTGTGTGTGCTGCTCCTGTGTCGTTCTTTCTGTTCAGGTGCACTTCGTATGTAATGTAATGTACAGTGCAGTTCAGCCCCTGTGCGTGCTGCTCCTGTGTCGTTCTTTCTGTTCAGGTGCACTTCGTATGTAATGTACAGTGCAGTTCAGCCCCTGTGTGTGCTGCTCCTGTGTCGTTCTTTCTGTTCAGGTGCATTTCGTATGTAATGTAATGTACAGTGCAGTTCAGCCCCTGTGAGTGCTGCTCATGTGTCGTTCTTTCTGTTCAGGTGCATTTCGTATGTAATGTACAGTGCAGTTCAGCCCCTGTGTGTGGTGCTCCTGTGTCGTTCTTTCTGTTCAGGTGCATTTCGTATGTAATGTAATGTACAGTGCAGTTCAGCCCCTGTGTGTGCTGCTCCTGTGTCGTTCTTTCTGTTCAGGTGCACTTCGTATGTAATGTAATGTAATGTACAGTGCAGTTCAGCCCCTGTGCGTGCTGCTCCTGTGTCGTTCTTTCTGTTCAGGTGCACTTCGTATGTAATGTAATGTAATGTACAGTGCAGTTCAGCCCCTGTGCGTGCTGCTCATGTGTCGTTCTTTCTGTTCAGGTGCACTTCGTATGTAATGTACAGTGCAGTTCAGCCCCTGTGTGTGCTGCTCCTGTGTCGTTCTTTCTGTTCAGGTGCACTTCGTATGTAATGTAATGTACAGTGCAGTTCAGCCCCTGTGTGTGCTGCTCATGTGTCGTTCTTTCTGTTCAGGTGCATTTCGTATGTAATGTAATGTACAGTGCAGTTCAGCCCCTGTGCGTGCTGCTCCTGTGTCGTTCTTTCTGTTCAGGTGCACTTCGTATGTAATGTACAGTGCAGTTCAGGCCCTGTGTGTGCTGCTCATGTGTCGTTCTTTCTGTTCAGGTGCACTTCGTATGTAATGTAATGTACAGTGCAGTTCAGCCCCTGTGCGTGCTGCTCATGTGTCGTTCTTTCTGTTCAGATGCACTTCGTATGTAATGTACAGTGCAGTTCAGCCCCTGTGCGTGCTGCTCCTGTGTCGTTCTTTCTGTTCAGATGCACTTCGTATGTAATGTACAGTGCAGTTCAGCCCCTGTGCGTGCTGCTCCTGTGTCGTTCTTTCTGTTCAGGTGCACTTCGTATGTAATGTACAGTGCAGTTCAGCCCCTGTGTGTGCTGCTCCTGTGTCGTTCTTTCTGGTCAGGTGCACTTCGTATGTAATGTACAGTGCAGTTCAGCCCCTGTGTGTGCTGCTCCTGTGTCGTTCTTTCTGTTCAGGTGCACTTCGTATGTAATGTACAGTGCAGTTCAGCCCCTGTGTGTGCTGCTCCTGTGTCGTTCTTTCTGTTCAGGTGCACTTCGTATGTAATGTAATGTACAGTGCAGTTCAGCCCCTGTGCGTGCTGCTCCTGTGTCGTTCTTTCTGTTCAGGTGCACTTCGTATGTAATGTACAATGCAGTTCAGCCCCTGTGCGTGCTGCTCATGTGTCGTTCTTTCTGTTCAGGTGCACTTCGTATGTAATGTACAGTGCAGTTCTGTCCCTGTGCGTGCTGCTCCTGTGTCGTTCTTTCTGGTCAGGTGCACTTCGTATGTAATGTACAGTGCAGTTCAGCCCCTGTGTGTGCTGCTCCTGTGTCGTTCTTTCTGTTCAGGTGCACTTCGTATGTAATGTACAGTGCAGTTCAGCCCCTGTGTGTGCTGCTCCTGTGTCGTTCTTTCTGTTCAGGTGCACTTCGTATGTAATGTACAGTGCAGTTCAGCCCCTGTGTGTGCTGCTCCTGTGTCGTTCTTTCTGTTCAGGTGCACTTCGTATGTAATGTACAGTGCAGTTCAGCCCCTGTGTGTGCTGCTCCTGTGTCGTTCTTTCTGTTCAGGTGCACTTCGTATGTAATGTACAGTGCAGTTCAGCCCCTGTGTGTGCTGCTCCTGTGTCGTTCTTTCTGGTCAGGTGCACTTCGTATGTAATGTACAGTGCAGTTCAGCCCCTGTGTGTGCTGCTCCTGTGTCGTTCTTTCTGGTCAGGTGCACTTCGTATGTAATGTACAGTGCAGTTCAGCCCCTGTGTGTGCTGCTCCTGTGTCGTTCTTTCTGGTCAGGTGCACTTCGTATGTAATGTACAGTGCAGTTCAGCCCCTGTGTGTGCTGCTCCTGTGTCGTTCTTTCTGTTCAGGTGCACTTCGTATGTAATGTACAGTGCAGTTCAGCCCCTGTGTGTGCTGCTCCTGTGTCGTTCTTTCTGGTCAGGTGCACTTCGTATGTAATG
Organism: Acipenser ruthenus; assembly: GCF_902713425.1. Taxonomy (NCBI): domain Eukaryota; kingdom Metazoa; phylum Chordata; class Actinopteri; order Acipenseriformes; family Acipenseridae; genus Acipenser; species Acipenser ruthenus. Next base: position 8,468,469 of record NC_081236.1, on the reverse strand, counting down.
TACAGTGCAGTTCAGCCCCTGTGTGTGCTGCTCCTGTGTCGTTCTTTCTGTTCAGGTGCACTTCGTATGTAATGTACAGTGCAGTTCAGCCCCTGTGCGTGCTGCTCCTGTGTCGTTCTTTCTGGTCAGGTGCACTTCGTATGTAATGTACAGTGCAGTTCAGCCCCTGTGCGTGCTGCTCCTGTGTCGTTCTTTCTGTTCAGGTGCACTTCGTATGTAATGTACAGTGCAGTTCAGCCCCTGTGTGTGCTGCTCCTGTGTCGTTCTTTCTGTTCAGGTGCACTTCGTATGTAATGTAATGTACAGTGCAGTTCAGCCCCTGTGCGTGCTGCTCCTGTGTCGTTCTTTCTGTTCAGGTGCACTTCGTATGTAATGTACAGTGCAGTTCAGCCCCTGTGTGTGCTGCTCCTGTGTCGTTCTTTCTGTTCAGGTGCATTTCGTATGTAATGTAATGTACAGTGCAGTTCAGCCCCTGTGCGTGCTGCTCATGTGTCGTTCTTTCTGTTCAGGTGCATTTCGTATGTAATGTACAGTGCAGTTCAGCCCCTGTGTGTGGTGCTCCTGTGTCGTTCTTTCTGTTCAGGTGCATTTCGTATGTAATGTAATGTACAGTGCAGTTCAGCCCCTGTGTGTGCTGCTCCTGTGTCGTTCTTTCTGTTCAGGTGCACTTCGTATGTAATGTAATGTAATGTACAGTGCAGTTCAGCCCCTGTGCGTGCTGCTCCTGTGTCGTTCTTTCTGTTCAGGTGCACTTCGTATGTAATGTACAGTGCAGTTCAGCCCCTGTGCGTGCTGCTCCTGTGTCGTTCTTTCTGTTCAGGTGCACTTCGTATGTAATGTAATGTAATGTACAGTGCAGTTCAGCCCCTGTGTGTGCTGCTCATGTGTCTTTCTTTCTGTTCAGGTGCACTTCGTATGTAATGTAATGTACAGTGCAGTTCAGCCCCTGTGCGTGCTGCTCATGTGTCGTTCTTTCTGTTCAGGTGCATTTCGTATGTAATGTAATGTACAGTGCAGTTCAGCCCCTGTGCGTGCTGCTCCTGTGTCGTTCTTTCTGTTCAGGTGCACTTCGTATGTAATGTACAGTGCAGTTCAGCCCCTGTGTGTGCTGCTCCTGTGTCGTTCTTTCTGTTCAGGTGCATTTCGTATGTAATGTAATGTACAGTGCAGTTCAGCCCCTGTGTGTGCTGCTCCTGTGTCGTTCTTCCTGTTCAGGTGCACTTCGTATGTAATGTACAGTGCAGTTCAGCCCCTGTGCTTGCTGCTCCTGTGTCGTTCTTTCTGTTCAGGTGCACTTCGTATGTAATGTAATGTACAGTGCAGTTCAGCCCCTGTGCGTGCTGCTCCTGTGTCGTTCTTTCTGTTCAGGTGCACTTCGTATGTATTGTACAGTGCAGTTCAGCCCCTGTGCGTGCTGCTCATGTGTCGTTCTTTCTGTTCAGGTGCACTTCGTATGTAATGTACAGTGCAGTTCAGCCCCTGTGCTTGCTGCTCCTGTGTCGTTCTTTCTGTTCAGGTGCACTTCGTATGTAATGTAATGTACAGTGCAGTTCAGCCCCTGTGCGTGCTGCTCCTGTGTCGTTCTTTCTGTTCAGGTGCACTTCGTATGTATTGTACAGTGCAGTTCAGCCCCTGTGTGTGCTGCTCCTGTGTCGTTCTTTCTGTTCAGGTGCACTTCGTATGTAATGTACAGTGCAGTTCAGCCCCTGTGTGTGCTGCTCATGTGTCGTTCTTTCTGTTCAGGTGCACTTCGTATGTAATGTACAGTGCAGTTCAGCCCCTGTGCGTGCTGCTCCTGTGTCGTTCTTTCTGTTCAGGTGCACTTCGTATGTAATGTAATGTAATGTACAGTATTCTTTCTTAAGCAGTTAAACGTTGAATGTGTGCAGGCAAACACTTTTTTTAAACAAAGTGAAAAAAAATAAATAAATAAAAACTCCTGCTGTTTCCTAAACCGATGCTTTAGTTCAAGTCAGCCTTCATTTATACAAAACCTGCACGTAAACAAACAAACCCCTTCCTGTACTTTTGTTTTAATTTTTACTGTGGTTTATAAAAGTCACTCATTTTAGACTGCGTTGAGCCTTTATCAGGTTAAACAAATCGACCTGTTCCATCGAGGTAAGGCATTTGTTTTTATCCATTACAATGTCTCTAATTGTCCTTCGATTAACAGTATGTGCCTCACTTAGGTGAGAAAACATTTGCGATGTCTTGCTGACTTGCTTTCTTATTTTCAGACGCAGACATGCAGATTTGTTTCTTTTGCTCTGGTGTTAAATGCCGGGTCGACTCGCCATGTTGTACTTTCTGTTTTGCTTTGGGAGCGGGAGTGTTGATGACGTTGGTATGAACATTCAGTGAACAACGAATTAGGAAAGCGAGTCAAAGGTAACTGCATGACTTAGTTGTTTTAATTGGCCATGATTATTTCGCTGGCGCTACAATGAGGGAAACTACAATGCTTATATTTGCGTTTGCTTGGTTGGGAAGTTGGTGGGTGGTGATATACCGGGTACAAATAGCAGTGTTTTTATATTGGTGACATTTGTTCAGCGTGAATAGCTGGTGGTATGCGAGGGGGGCGGTATAACACGGGACAACTCTAGTATTTTTTCTTTTTTTTTAGTATACAAACCCCACCCCCACTTCCTTCCTAGCGCGCATGGAAGCATGTATTTCAGTGGAATGTGGGGGTGGTGTTGTCTGGCTGTAATTCAATGAAACTGCGTCTGTGTTTACATCACAGCTCCTGGATGTAAACAAACCTGGGATTCATTTTTGTATATATAGACAATGTCACAGAATCGTTTTGATTTGAGAGAAATTAGAAGCATTTGCCCTGGCAACAAGGGCAACAAGGATTTGCCAACAACAATGGAGGTGCTGCTGTTTCCCCACAAAAGCACTCTCCTGCAGAGTCACGCAATACAAATGGTAAAGTTATTATTATTATTATTATTATTATTATTATTATTATTTTATTTTATGTAGCTGACACTACGTAATGTCCAGGAGCCACTTGCAAGTTCAATGAGGAGGATCTCTATCCTTTTATGTTTTCAGTTAAATACGGTGTTTCTGCTGTGCAGATGTTTGATATGATGCTCGAGAATAAAACTTTTGAGTTGTATCCGATAGTTTGTCTTTCATTTTCACATAGAAGCTGTTTAAAAATGTAAACGTCAAATTGACATGCACGACGGTTCTAGTGTTAAAGTTAGTAAATTGACAATACCCAAGTATGTAACCTATTTAAAAAGTGTGATTCATAAGATGTGAAACACTGAAACATGGATTGCGTTTTGCTGTTTTCTCTGTCAGTTGCCAGCTGTAATATTTGTTTTTTACAGTGTGTAATGGATAAACAGGATGTGAGTATTAATAATCATATACAGGGGCGGATCTAGGCTTGTAGCTTGACTGGTTCACTAAATTCTTAAATCCCTGTGACTCCTCCCCACCTCAACACATTTATAACATGCTTTGAGGAAATGTTTCTTTCAGTGCACTTTGGAACACATCTGCATGTACATTTAAATAACATACTAAGAGTAAAACTATAATAAGCAATACCTGGAGTTACTAAAATACAGAAATAGTTTAACATTTTTGTAAAGCTTCTGGCTGTTTTGTATTCACCTTTTCTCTATAAACTGAATTCAGCTGAATATCAAGAAAACGTCAATACAAAAGGCTTACTTCAGATTGGCCTTGTCCAATGCGAATGTAGAGGCCTACAGTGTGTATCCTAGCAACGCGCTAATCTACCGTACTGGCACTAAAAGAAGCGCACTCTCACACACTCAAGGTTTTAATGCAAACCGGCAACAGGAGGCTTCAAACTGGGTTCTGATTTGATGCATCGATTCACCAATATGTAATCGAAGCTCAGGAAATTCAAGGACAGGTGATCAATATAATCGATGCATATATACACACGCACGCACGCACACACACTGTTTCGGTTTTATATTATGATTGTGTTATTATATACAGTTATTTTAATGGCTTCAAAGTTGCTACTGCTTCAATGAATTGAAGGAAAAAAGTCGCAGTTTTTCTGTGTGGAAATCTGTTAACCTGTCCTTGCAATCAATCAATCAATCAATCAATCTTTATTTCTCATATAGCGCCTTTCACGATAAATCTCCTCAAAGCGCTTGTGACGGGGTACACCTCGCCCCTGTGTGCACATTTATTATTTTGTATGTGTTGTATTATTATTATTATTATGATTTAAATGTACTGTTTTGTGTATTTAAAAACACACTGTTTTTTATTGTTATTGTCTACAGCCTGGATGGGGGTAAAATGCCCCATCCTGGGGCTCCTGTGTAAAGTTGCTCCTCGTGGAGTGCAGGATGCGCTCTATAGTATGAACGTCGCGAGTTTGAGTCCAGGCTGACCGAGAACGGGAGCTCCTAGGGGGTGGCACATAATTGGCAGAGCGTCGCCCGGGGGGAGGGAGGGTTAGGTTGGCCAGGGTGTCCTCGGCTCACCACGCACCAGCGCCCCCTGTAGTTTGGCCAGGCATCTGCAGGCTTGAGAGCTGTGTTGTCCTCCGACGCTGTAGCTCTCGGGTGACTGCACGGTGAGTCCGCAGTGTGAAAAAAAGCGGTCGGCTGACGGCACACGCTTCGGAGGACAGTGTGTGTTCGTCTTTGCCCTCCCGAGTCAGCGCAGGGGTGGTAGCGGTGAGCTGAGCTTCAAATAATAATTGTCCATTCCAAATTGGGAGAAAATAATAAAAATAATTGGCAACGACTAAATTTATAAAAAATAAATTAATTAAAAAAAATGCCCCATCCAGGTAAATGGTGAGAATGCATGGTGAGCAGCGAGTGATTATTGACAGACTGGCTGTTGACCACGCGTATGAGAAACCCTGTGCAGAGTGTGACAGAGGGATAAACTAGGTCATGATAGCCAGGTAATCCCTCGGCCACAACATAAGAACAAGCAGCTGTGGCTGTGTGTGGAGTGTGTGTTCAGAGGCGGAACGAGTGAGCTGCCAGACAAGAGAGTCGACAGTATTAGAAAACAGTTGCTACCTGTGATGCTTTACTGCTTCGTGTCTGTTTTTGTATCTGTTTATTTTGGCCACTGTTTTGTTTCTGTTTAAACCTCATTTCCATTAAATCTGCACACCAGCGTATTCATTCATACCTCAGCACTGTGTCTGTCTTCTCCCTGGCGCACCAGCGTATTCATTCATACCTCAGCACTGTGTCTGTCTTCTCCCTGGCGCACCAGCGTATTCATTCATACCTCAGCACTGTGTCTGTCTTCTCCCTGGCGCACCAGCGTATTCATTCATACCTCAGCACTGTGTCTGTCTCCTCCCTGGCGCACCAGCGTATTCATTCATACCTCAGCACTGTGTCTGTCTTCTCCCTGGCGCACCAGCGTATTCATTCATACCTCAGCACTGTGTCTGTCTCCTCCCTGGCGCACCAGCATATTCATTCATACCTCAGCACTGTGTCTGTCTCCTCCCTGGCGCACCAGCGTATTCATTCATACCTCAGCACTGTGTCTGTCTCCTCCCTGAGCACCAGCGTATTCATTCATGCCTCTGCACTGTCTGTGTCTGTCTCCTCCCTGGCGCACCAGCATATTCATTCATACCTCTGCACTGTCTGTGTCTGTCTCCTCCCTGGCGCACCAGCGTATTCATTCATGCCTCTGCACTGTCTGTGTCTGTCTCCTCCCTGGCGCACCAGCGTATTCCTTCATGCCTCGGCACTGTCTGTGTCTGTCTCCTCCCTGAGCACCAGCGTATTCATTCATGCCTCTGCACTGTCTGTGTCTGTCTCCTCCCTGAGCACCAGCGTATTCATTCATGCCTCGGCACTGTCTGTGTCTGTCTCCTCCCTGAGCACCAGCGTATTCATTCATGCCTCTGCACTGTCTGTGTCTGTCTCCTCCCTGGCGCACCAGCGTATTCATTCATGCCTCGGCACTGTCTGTGTCTGTCTCCTCCCTGGCGCACCAGCGTATTCATTCATGCCTCGGCACTGTCTGTGTCTGTCTCCTCCCTGAGCACCAGCGTATTCATTCATGCCTCTGCACTGTCTGTGTCTGTCTCCTCCCTGGCGCACCAGCGTATTCATTCATACCTCTGCACTGTCTGTGTCTGTCTCCTCCCTGAGCACCAGCGTATTCATTCATACCTCTGCACTGTCTGTGTCTGTCTCCTCCCTGAGCACCAGCGTATTCATTCATACCTCTGCACTGTCTGTGTCTGTCTCCTTCCTGAGCACCAGCGTATTCATTCATACCTCTGCACTGTCTGTGTCTGTCTCCTCCCTGAGCACCAGCGTATTCATTCATGCCTCTGCACTGTCTGTGTCTGTCTCCTCCCTGGTCTCGCGTCACCCACCAAGCCAAATGACACGCAGTGAAGCAGCTAAGCAAGTCATTTAATAAATTACTTTCAGAAGCAGTGATACGAATCAGGAGTGTAAAATACACCGATGGAAATAAGCGGCAGAAAATAGGATGTTAAAATTATCCCTTTAAATTACCTCTGCTAAATGATATATATAAAAAAACTTTAATCCTGAATTTAAAAGCAGCAAGAGATGGTGCCTCCCTTCCAAATCGAGGCAGATCATTCCACACCTGTGGGGCTCTGAAGCTGAACGCTCTGCCACCTGCCTGCTTTCTCTGTGTCCTTGGAATACTTGTCATGGGCAAGAAAATACATGGGAGTTACTGTTTACATTTCCATGTGAGACGAGTTGTCAGACTGAGGTGTAAATGAAGACAATAACACCTTTTTCTTGAAACATCTGATTTGCACGTTTTCAATGCTCCGCTCCATTTCTGATGACAGAATGAAATCTTAATTGGCACGGAACGACCACCTTGGAGTAGAAACACACGAGTGAAAGGCTTGCTGTTGTTGTCACTTCTGCCTCTGTGTTCTGGGAGGGGAAATGTTTTCACACAAGGCGTGGTTGATATGATGTCATCGGGCACGCACTGCAGTTCAGGGGCTATGTGTGCGCATACAGGGTCAAAGCCAGCCTAGGACTGTGCTCAAGTGTAAACTGGGGCTGAAATGATAAGAATCTTTTAATCTGATCAAACTTATGCCAGTTCAGGTCCGAATCATAAGTGTAAACACACCAAAAGAGAACAGATCATAATACTAATTTTATTTTCTGTTTTCAGGACTGCTTTATCCTGGTGAAAGCCAAGGAACAAAAATGGAGTCTGTTTACATTAAACAGGAGGTGGTTCTGGAATTGGTACCTGTGTGCATTAAACAAGAAATGCCTGAACTGGAGCCTGTCCACATTAAAGAAGAGACTGAACTGGAGCCTGTCCACATTAAAGAAGAGACTGAACTGGAGCCTGTCCACATTAAAGAGGAAGAGACTGAACTGGAGCCTGTCCACATTAAAGAGGAAGAGACTGAACTGGAGCCTGTCCACATTAAAGAAGAGACTGAACTGGAGCCTGTCCACATTAAAGAAGAGACTGAACTGGAGCCTGTCCACATTAAAGAAGAGACTGAACTGGAGCCTGTCCACATTAAAGAGGAAGAGACTGAACTGGAGCCTGTCCACATTAAAGAAGAGACCGAACTGGAGCCTGTCCACATTAAAGAAGAGACCGAACTGGAGCCTGTCCACATTAAAGAAGAGGAGACTGAACTGGAGCCTGTCCACATGAAAGAAGAGACTGAACTGGAGCCTGTCCACATGAAAGAAGAGACTGAACTGGAGCCTGTCCACATGAAAGAAGAGACTGAACTGGAGCCTGTCCACATGAAAGAAGAGACTGAACTGGAGCCTGTCCACATTAAAGAAGAGACTGAACTGGAGCCTGTCCACATTAAAGAAGAGATTGAACTGGAGCCTGTCCACATTAAAGAAGAGACTGAACTGGAGCCTATCTACATTGAAGAGGAGTCTATTCACTTGTTGTTTAAGGGTTCAGAAAATATATACCGGCCAAAGATATCACATCAATGTACTGGATATGAAAAGAGCTTCAGTCAGTCAGGAAACCTAAAAATACACCAGCGAATTCACACTGGAGAGAAGCCGTATCACTGTAGTGAATGTGGGGTGAGCTTCACGGTGTCAGGAAGCCTAAAAATACATCAGCGAATTCACACTGGAGAGAAGCCATATCACTGTACTAAATGTGGGGTGAGCTTCAGTCAGATTGGAAGCCTAAAAGCACACCAGCGAATTCACACTGGAGAAAAGCCTCGTCACTGTTCTGAATGTGGAAAGAGCTTCAGTCAATTAGGACACCTAAAATCACATCAGCGAATTCACACAGGAGAGAAGCCATATCACTGTAATGAATGTGGGCAGAGCTTCAATCAGTTAGGAGTCCTAAAGAGACACCAGCGAATTCACACTGGAGAGAAGCCATATTACTGTTCTGAATGTGGGAAGAGCTTCCGTCAGTCAGGAGACCTAAAAGCACATCAGCGAATTCACACTGGAGAGAAGCTGTATCACTGTACTGAATGTGGGGAACGCTTCAGTAGGTTAAGAGACCTTAAAAAACACCAGCAAATTCACACTGGAGAGAAGCCGTATCACAGTACTGAATGTGGGGAGAGCTTCAATCAGTTAGGTGACCTAAAAGCACATCAGCGAATTCACACTGGAGAGAAGCTGTATCACTGTACTGAATGTGGGGAACGCTTCAGTAGGTTAAGAGACCTTAAAAAACACCAGCAAATTCACACTGGAGAGAAGCCGTATCACAGTACTGAATGTGTGGAGAGCTTCAATCAGTTAGGTGACCTAAAAAGACACCAGCGAATTCACACTGGAGAGAAGCTGTATCACTGTACTGAATGTGGGGAACGCTTCAGTAGGTTAAGAGACCTTAAAAAACACCAGCAAATTCACACTGGAGAGAAGCCGTATCACAGTACTGAATGTGGGGAGAGCTTCAATCAGTTAGGTGACCTAAAAAGACACCAGCGAATTCACACTGGAGAGAAACCATATCACTGTACTAAATATGGGGTGAGCTTCAGTCAGATTGGAAGCCTAAAAGCACACCAGCGAATTCACACTGGAGAAAAGCCTCGTCACTGCACTGAATGTGGAAAGAGCTTCAGTCAATTAGGACACCTAAAAGACCACCAGCGAATTCACACAGGAGAGAAGCCATATCACTGTAATGAATGTGGGCAGAGCTTCAATCAGTTAGGAGTCCTAAAGAGACACCAGCGAATTCACACTGGAGAGAAGCCATATTACTGTTCTGAATGTGGGAAGAGCTTCCGTCAGTCAGGAGACCTAAAAGCACATCAGCGAATTCACACTGGAGAGAAGCTGTATCACTGTACTGAATGTGGGGAACGCTTCAGTAGGTTAAAAGACCTTAAAAAACACCAGCAAATTCACACTGGAGAGAAGCCGTATCACAGTACTGAATGTGGTAAGAGCTTCAGTCAGTTAGGAAGCCTACATATACACAAGCGAAATCACACTGGAGCCAGCCTCCCTCCCTCTCAGTCCCTCACCTCTCCACCCTGCTTGTTTGAGTGTGTGGAGAGCTGACTGATTCCTTGTCTCTCTCTCACCCTGCAGTAAATGAAAGGGGTCCCCAGGAGTGAGAGCCAGCCTGAATCCAGAGACACTGAGAAGGGGAGCGTGTCAAACTGAAGGAGACAGACCCATTCTTTCAGAATGAACTGGAGAGCCCTGGGATTCAGCTCCACTTCTGCCCCTGAATTGGAAATGAATCTCACTCATCATGCTGTGAGGATTTAGGACAGTTACAGGGTCATTCTACTTAAGGGACACAGTGGAAATATGCCAAGCTTTTTCTTTGAACAATTATATGTGTGATATAAACCCAACACATTACACTCAGCTGCCAATAACATTTATGATATTTTTAAAATGTAATTTGAGCTATAAATGGCATTACTGTTCCAATGTCAGTGATTACAGTATACAATACATAAGTGAATTGTTTAAAAACACCCAAAACTAAGAATATCTTCATGGGTGTGGCAGCAATGTGTGCTTCATCTAACTAGTATGGCCTCTAAGCTCTTGCACCAGTGCAGACACAAGCTGAAACAACCTTGTGTTTTTTGTTTTTATTTTAGGTGGTGCAAACTTTGCACTGGAGCAAAAGCTGTTTTGGTTTTGTGTGAATTTGAATGAATGAATCTGCTTTGAGTGTTTAAATACTGAGAAACTCCAAGCTTACTGTCTACTGGAGCCCTGCTTCAGTGCAATGAGATTGAAATACAATGTGTAGATTGTTGTATATCCAATTATTGTGACAGACCACAATATTAGAGCTGTATAAATATAATACTGTAAAACATGAAAGGTTAGCAAGCAAACAATTTTCACTAATGTTACATTTGTTACAAATCTGCAGAACCTACATACTGCAACATTACCATCATTACTACATTCATAGTTATACAGTTTATGAATAATTGATCGAAACAATCTGCAGAATGAAGTTGCCTCAGACTGTTTGACAGTAACAGAGCTGGTGCATTTGTGGAATCACCATTATCTGTTTTATTCTTTTTGGCTTGTTTGTTTTGTATTTTGTATCAGTATGCTATCATTAGAGTGATAAGACCTGATACATCCTGAGGCAGGCTTAGCTATTTAGAAAGGGTTTCATTAAAATTGAATTTCCTGTACATTTTCCAGTATCTCTGTATATAAAGGGCACATGTTTCCATTACCTCTGTATGTAAAAGGTTTCTCATTTTTAAACTGTCAATGATTCCTGAGAGAGATCTGCAGTGGAACTGAACAAACTCAAGGGAGACATTGAAAAATACAAGCTTGTCAAAGGGGGAGATGCTGCTGCAGGTTTGATCATACTGGCTTCATGAAATGAGAAATGGAATTCCTTTGCTAGTGTCTCATGATGTCAGCCCTGGAGTGTGGGCTCAGTCTTCATGAAATGAGAAATGGAATTCCTTTGCTAGTGTCTCATGATGTCAGCCCTGGAGTGTGGGCTCAGTCTTCATGAAATGAGAAATGGAATTCCTTTGCTAGTGTCTCATGATGTAAGCCCTGGAGTGTGGGCTCAGTCTTCATGAAATGAGAAATGGAATTCCTTTGCTAGTGTCTCATGATGTAAGCCCTGGAGTGTGGGCTCAGTTCTCATGAAATGAGAAATGGAATTCCTTTGCTAGTGTCTCATGATGTAAGCCCTGGAGTGTGGGCTCAGTCTTCATGAAATGAGAAATGGAATTCCTTTGCTAGTGTCTCATGATGTAAGCCCTGGAGTGTGGGCTCAGTCTTCATGAAATGAGAAATGGAATTCCTTTGCTAGTGTCTCATGATGTAAGCCCTGGAGTGTGGGCTCAGTCTTCATGAAATGAGAAATGGAATTCCTTTGCTAGTGTCTCATGATGTAAGCCCTGGAGTGTGGGCTCAGTCTTCATGAAATGAGAAATGGAATTCCTTTGCTAGTGTCTCATGATGTAAGCCCTGGAGTGTGGGCTCAGTTCTCATGAAATGAGAAATGGAATTCCTTTGCTAGTGTCTCATGATGTAAGCCCTGGAGTGTGGGCTCAGTCTTCATGAAATGAGAAATGGAATTCCTTTGCTAGTGTCTCATGATGTAAGCCCTGGAGTGTGGGCTCAGTCTTCATGAAATGAGAAATGGAATTCCTTTGCTAGTGTCTCATGATGTAAGCCCTGGAGTGTGGGCTCAGTTCTCATGAAATGAGAAATGGAATTCCTTTGCTAGTGTCTCATGATGTAAGCCCTGGAGTGTGGGCTCAGTCTTCATGAAATGAGAAATGGAATTCCTTTGCTAGTGTCTCATGATGTAAGCCCTGGAGTGTGGGCTCAGTCTTCATGAAATGAGAAATGGAATTCCTTTGCTAGTGTCTCATGATGTAAGCCCTGGAGTGTGGGCTCAGTCTTCATGAAATGAGAAATGGAATTCCTTTGCTAGTGTCTCATGATGTAAGCCCTGGAGTGTGGGCTCAGTCTTCTCTGCTGCCTGCTTGTTCTCAGTGTGTGAGTTCAGCTGCATTTCCAGTGTCCTGAGCTGGGCTTTGAACACACTGGGGACGCAGCTGAGAACAAGCCAGACCCACGACTCAGGGGTTTTGTTTTAGATCAGATAACAAGATGAGAAACATTATATGCTTAACTCTGTTTTATTGTTTTTATTGAATTTTTTTCTATGAATTTTATTAGGACTCAGAATCTCTTTGCATTCATTGTGTTGCAATTTAGACATTTTCACTTTACATATTAAAAAGCACAGATAAGTCTATTAGAAATAGACTACAACTCTGGCTAAAGGTTTTGCCTCACTCTGTGGAATGAACTAATTTTGCTTCATAAATTCGAATGAAATCTGCTGAATAATGTTACATGAACACATTGAATTACACACTGCTTTGTAGTTTTCCATATATTGAATGAAAAAGTGACATTTTTAAATCTATGATGTACTGTACTACTATTATGGCATCCAGTAGACTTTTGTGATATCCTTGTGTAGTTTCTTTGATTACACAATGTTAAATAAAAGTTCTGAATTATGTTCATATAGTTGTTTTTTTTTTGTTTTGTTTTTAATTATACCAACAAATTCTAGGTGATGCTAAACTTTTGTCCGAGCTGTACATATACATCAGCACTGCCATTAAAATAGAATGTTTAAAGCTTTATATATTGTGTATCAATTGCATTCTATAAGACAGTGTGAAGTGTAGATGATGCTATTAAAAGAGAACACCTTTACACATTTCACTATTCAGAAGCCACTAATAAACTTTGCATTGATTTTACACTGAACTGTTGTGAAGTGCTTTTTCTTTATTGCTTTGCTGCTCAGCTCCACTATTTGTGCTGCCTGTCTAGGAGAAGAGAAGTCTATTAATCCAAACAGCATGCAGATTGATTTAGATTGGATCAGGAGCAATGGATCCTCAAACAGGTTTGCACTGTACAGGGATGTCATGCATGCGGAAATGGGAAAAACGACAAACAAAATCCAGCATTACTTTAAAACATTAAGGTCACAGAAAATGACACCACTGCAGAGGTGCTTCATGTGGAGCAGCTTTGAGGTGCTTCATGTGGACAGCTTTTGGAAACACATTTAGAAGCACACTTCTGGAGATTGATTACTAAAATATGTATTTTATTTTTAATCGAATGAGGGTCAAGTGGTACAAACAGTAACATGTAACAATAATAATCCTGGTTTGTTAACTTTAGTGTTTCGTTGTATTGGAACCCAAGGGCTGAAGCTGAAATGTGTAGAAGGGGTTCAGACTGATACAAATGAACAAGGAAATGTCACTTACACTAACAAGGACCATATTGGAAAAGGAAACATAATGACACCACAAATCTAATAGCGGTGTTATTAATGTCCAAGAATAAACTGGATTGGTGGACTGCTTTGAAAAAAATAAAAGTAAAAATTCTGCCATCTACTGGTCACTTTTATGAACTGATTCAAATATTAAATTCAGAATCTTTAACAAAAAGCCACATTTGTGTTTGAACTGGTTTCTCCTTAATAATATTATTATTATTATTATTCATTTCTTAGCAGACGCCCTTATCCAGGGCGACTTACAATTGTTACCAGATATCACATTATACATTATTTCACATTATACAGATATCACATTATTTTTTACATACAATTACCCATTTATACAGTTGGGTTTTTACTGGAGCAATCTAGGTAAAGTACCTTGCTCAAGGGTACAACAGCAGTGTCCCCCACTGGGGATTGAACCCACAACCCTCCGGTCAAGAGTCCAGAGCCCTAACCACTACTCCACACTGCTGCCCTAATATGTTTGAAATCATGTTTAAATATACTTTCAATGAAGTGTACCTTTGTTTCCTTCACTAGTTTTATTCTGTTGGTTTCATTTTAAACACCGAGGGAGACCTCAGTTCCAAACTCGTGCTGTGGAGCGTCACACAGGGTTTTTAATATTGCTAAGTGAAAGAAACACATTTTTTTTATTTCTCTACAGGATATCTGGTACTATACTAGGTTAACATAAATACCAGTTTACAAGCCTTGCTTTCAGATAGTGAAATGGGCAGCAGTGTGGAGTAGTGGTTAGGGCTCTTGACCGGAGAGTCATGGGTTCAATCCCAGGTGGGGGACACTGCTGCTGTACCCTTGAGCAAGGTACTTTACCTAGATTGCTCCAGTAAAAAAAAAAAAAAAAAAAAACTGTATAAATGGGTAATTGTATGTAAAACATAATGTAATATCGTGTAACAATTGTAAGTCACCCTGGATAAGGGCTTCTGCTAAGAAATAAATAATAATAATAGTGTTGCACTTCCTTGATCACCTGGGGGGTGAAATTGTCCCCTCCCCTTGAACGGCTTCTTTCACAGTAACCTAAACTGTATTCCTGTAATCTCATAGTGCTGTATACATCTGTGAAAGTGAACCGAAGCAAATAATATATGAGTTATATATAATAATTAAAAAAATAAAAGAGCACTGTTTTCCTTGAACTAAACTAACACATTTGAACACATTTTCAGATTTGGAGTGGCTGGTAACGGCTCTCACCTGAAGAGAAGAAAGGACGCATTCACTGCAGCTCACCCAGCAGAGAAAAGAGATAACGACTCCCTAAACAGAACAAAGAGAGGCTAACACCGGACAGCGGACACCCGGGGAGGGGCTGACGTGTGGGGGGCGTGGTCTTGTACCTGGAACTGAGAGAGAGGGGGTTAAATCTGCAGTGAGGACTAGTCTAGTCACACAGATTACCTGTCGCTGTTAGTTTGAGCTGCTTGTTTACCCTGGAGAGAAGAACCGAGACGATCAGAGCGAGTGACTAGAGCCGTGCTGCACATCCCACTGACAATACCTGAAGTAAGTGTTTCTCTCTATTATTACACTTCACAGTAAATATGAAATAGATTTCGCTAGATCTTCATGGCATGTAACGTTTGTCAATTAGCTGTTCTAATTCTGATTCGGGCTCACTTAACAGAATAATTCTACCGATTTCGAAGTTAGCAGTGCTCCAGTAAGCTTTTTATATCTGGAGCCTGCACTTTTGCACTGATGGTCACTTTTAAATAACTGCGTACAAACGTATGTCTTTTGTAATTGCAGACTTTTAGGTGTCCTGCTAATAAAAACATTGAGCGTATTCATAAACTGTTTTGCGCACGTGCATCAATACTCATTTAAAGCATGGCTGCGTGAAATATCCGCTAGTTTTAGTTTTTAAGAAGTTCTCCCAATCCAGCCGCAGAGACAAACAGTATCGATTCTGAACCGGTAACAGAATCGAATTGGGCTTTTACCTCTTTTAATTGTTTGCAGCGTTCCATTTTATTTTCATGTATTTATTTCTTAGCAGACGCCCTTATCCCCACCTGGGATTGAACCCACGACCCTCCGGTCAAGAGTCCAGAGCCCTGACCGCTACTCCCCACTGCTGCCCATCCGCCATGAATGACACATCATTACTCTGGAGGAGTTGCGTTTTGAGGACCTTTTGCGTTTGTGCAGCAGTGGTGCGACCATTTCAGCACATTGTCGTTCGCATGCGTGGCGTTCACTCCATTTCATCACATTGTCGTTCGCATACGTGGCGTTCACTCCATTTCATCACATTGTCGTTCGCATACGTGGCGTTCACTCCATTTCATCACATTGTCGTTCGCATACGTGGCGTTCACTCCATTTCAGCACATTGTCGTTTGCATACGTGGCGTTCACTCCGTTCAGTTTGTGTAACTCCAGCACTGGCGACTCTTTGAAAGGGAGCTCTTCTTCAATACAGTGAGCGCTCGGTGTTCATTCTTATGCACAGCCCCTCTTCCTGTGCTTTGCTGTGGGTTGATTCAGTTTGATGGACACACACGGAGATGCTCTGCTCTGTAGGTTGCGTTTGCTTTGCTTTCCTGAAATATGCTGCTGATCCTTTGCATGTCCTGCACGACTCTTCTGTTTAATTAGTGTTTTATTTCTTAAGCGGCTACAATAGGGCAGTGAGACGAGCTGATTCTCAACCGAACCATTTAGTATACGAGAGGGGGGAGTGTTACACATAGAGTTAATAATGACGGTGTTTTAATCGTGTGTATGAAACTGGTTATGAAAATATCTATTTAATATAAACAGCTGTACGTCTAGTGTCTTGCATATACTATTGCTTTACAATAATACCTGGTTGTCTGAATTTGTAATGAATTGGTTCTCTTATCTCTTTCAAATACGGGAACTACTGTAGAGTTTAACTGCGGTTCAGTTGAGTGGAGGGCCGCGCAACGATGTTTGCCGCCCTAGCAAACGAAATGATTTATTTCTGTTCTAAAATGGAACGTTTGCCTCTAAAAAAAATCTTTTTGAACCTACAACCTTCAGCTTACAAACGTGTTGTGTTAACTGTCAGCGCTACACGATTAGTTGAGACAAACAGTATTTTAAAAGATGAAGTCAGTCAGCTGAAAATTCTCCAGACTGTTATTTCAAGTCGTCGTTCTTCATCATCCTCATTCTGAGATTGAGCTGAAGCTCTGAAAAGTGTTGGTTTCCTGTGAGTGTAACACTCATTGTGGTCCCAGCAGTGTGGAGTAGTGGTTAGGGCTCTGGACTCTTGACCGGAGGGTCGTGGGTTCAATCCCTCGTAGGGGACACAGCTGCTGTACCCTTGAGCAAGATACTTTACCTAGATTGCTCCAGTAAAAACCCAACTGTATAAATGGGTAATTGTATGTAAAAATAATGTGATATCTTGTAACAATTGTAAGTCGCCCTAGATAAGGGCGTCTGCTAAGAAATAAATAATAATAATAATATTGGCACAAGGAAGTACGGTTTCCTCTGTCTATGCTGGTTGATGAGAGTAACGTTATTTGCGGTTCCCGCTGGACAAAAAAGAAACCTCATTTCTAAGAATTAGCTATGCTGAAGGATATATTTGGTAAAAGTAAAATATAAATATTGAAATAAATGATTACATAGACGTGTGTGTAATTTGTGTTTACATTACTATCATATAAACAATGACAGTACTGTATGAAATTAAATATTCAGCAGTTCTTGTTCAATTGTATATTAGTGAAGATTTTTGTACATAAAGGTTGTCATGCTTTTTATATAGTTTTACTTATAAATATATTGTAACAACCTGGACAATTGCTTTGTTGCAGGACTTCTTGTTCAGTTTGTATTGGAAGGGGAACGGGACGGGTCACGGTGTTAGTGAATGGGGAGAATGTGTGCAGGACTTGTTGTTCAGTTTGTATTGGAAGGGG
This sequence comes from Acipenser ruthenus, assembly GCF_902713425.1. NCBI lineage: Eukaryota > Metazoa > Chordata > Actinopteri > Acipenseriformes > Acipenseridae > Acipenser > Acipenser ruthenus. The sequence continues at coordinate 8,451,208 of NC_081236.1, read as the reverse complement.
AACGGGACGGGTCACGGTGTTAGTGAATGGGGAGAATGTGTGCAGGACTTGTTGTTCAGTTTGTATTGGAAGGGGAACGGGATGGGTCACGGTGTTAGTGAATGGGGAGAATGTGTGCAGGACTTGTTGTTCAGTTTGTATTGGAAGGGGAACGGGACGGGTCACGGTGTTAGTGAATGGGGAGAATGTGTGCAGGACTTGTTGTTCAGTTTGTATTGGAAGGGGAACGGGATGGGTCACGGTGTTAGTGAATGGGGAGAATGTGTGCAGGGCTTGTTGTTCAGTTTGTATTGGAAGGGGAACGGGACGGGTCACGGTGTTAGTGAATGGGGAGAATGTGTGCAGGACTTGTTGTTCAGTTTGTATTGGAAGGGGAACGGGACGGGTCACGGCGTTAGTGAATGGGGAGAATGTGTGTTGTTGTTTATGGGGGTTGCAGAGCTGAGAATTCAACACCGTGTCCCTGAGTTGGGGCTGCCACCGGTCCAGGTTTGACCCGGACAGTCCAGGAATTAGCATCTGTGTCCGGGTGGCAGAAATTAACAAGCCTGGATTCCCTGATGTCCGGTTTTTAAGTGAAACGCATCAGAAACACCAACCTTCCTATAATATTTTCTTTGACATACATTAGTTGCTTAAATGATTTCCACTGTTGTATTTAGAAAAATGCACTGTTTAGTCCTGATCTGTACATTCTACTGGGGACTGCGAACATATCCACGTGATTTAAACAATCCAAGTGAGAGGTTGCAGTCACGTGACCCCAGCAGGCTACATGCTGTGGGTATTTTGCAGCCACAGAGTATTCTTCTACCTTCAGTCACAGGAATTAGAAAGATATCATTTATGATGTGCCAGGTACTTGGAATCTGTGACCTCTACTGTGCGTCACCGGTGAGCGAGCACACTGACGTGATTTGAACGAGATTCCTTTATCCTTTTAAAAAAACGTACATACTGGTACATGTTTAAGAAAAAACACATTTTCAATAGTTTGTTACAAATACAATACGAGTTATGTTCAGTTTCAATGTTCGTATATAAACGTTTAACATCTTTCATTAAATATACTCACAATTAAAACCATGTATAAGATTAGTATAACTTTGTACGGGGATTAAAAAAAACTTTTGTTCTACGAAGCGTCAGTAACTAGAATCTGTAAATGTCCTGTAAAATCAGCTTCAGCGAGTGACAGCTACATGGCTAAGCTATGGAGACTTCTGTTCAGTTTAAGTTGCCTAAAATTACAGGTAGATGGATGCTGTTTGCAATTGTTGTACTTTTAAATATGTTATAAATGATGATGCTTCATATTAGTTCAGTAAACAATGAATGTAGCATTCTGTTAACGGTAAAGGCATATTTTATGTAAGGACTGGGAATCACCAACCTGCTTAATTGTGTTAAACTGCAGTATGTAATTCAATATGTTAACGTAACATTATATTCGACTATGATGCAACGTTGGTTAATTCTGTAGGTTGCTGGGCACAGGTATAATTGCAGTAATTCATCTTAAATGGCACTTCTCATATGCAGGGGTTGGCACAGTCATGTTGCGCAACAGACACCTTACAAAATACTGACCTCACTAGGACAAGATCATATATTTTGTCTGTTAGTATTACGTATATTTCATTATATCCCAATATCAAATAAACATACCTCATAATGCTGTGATCGCATTACTGCAAGTGTGCTGGAACTAGAGGAGCTCTCAGCAGCCCTGCTTTAAACATGGTTCCAGTGCCACTGCATTACTGCAAGGACACTGGAACTAGAGGAGCTCTCAGCAGCCCTGCTTTAAACATGGTTCCAGTGCCACTGCATTACTGCAAGGACACTGGAACTAGAGGAGCTCTCAGCAGCCCTGCTTTAAACATGGTTCCAGTGCCACTGCATTACTGCAAGGACACTGGAACTAGAGGAGCTCTCAGCAGCCCTGCTTTAAACATGGTTCCAGTGCCACTGCATTACTGCAAGGACACTGGAACTAGAGGAGCTCTCAGCAGCCCTGCTTTAAACATGGTTCCAGTGCCACTGCATTACTGCAAGGACACTGGAACTAGAGGAGCTCTCAGCAGCCCTGCTTTAAACATGGTTCCAGTGCCACTGCATTACTGCAAGGACACTGGAACTAGAGGAGCTCTCAGCACCCCTGCTTTAAACATGGTTCCAGTGCCTCTTGTTTTCTATCGCTTTTCTTACAAACATATTTTTGCTGCAGACGTGTTTTAATATTTTGTAAACCATTTCTTGGCAATGCTCTGGCCACTGCAGATTAATTCCACCCTTGATTGTTCAAAAACAAAATATTCATTTTCCCAAGCAGGATTGAAATATCATCATTTAGGTTTCGTTGCAGCTATCTCCGTAGGCTATCTGAAACCGGACTGTCATTCTGTCTGATTTATTATTATTATTATTATTATTATTATTATTATTATTATTATTATTATTATTATTATTATTACTTAAAATTGCATATGGGGGAAACAGTACAGCTTCAAAAAATGTGAAAAGTTGCACAATGGTAATTCTTTTTAATTTGGAGGAGATATACTGTATATATTATTCCTTCTTGGTCCATTTTCAGTCCAGCAATACGTTATACAAGAAATAGATGGAGATGCAGTGCACGTTTTAGTTTTTGTTGTTCAGATCAAGAAAATTTGAGTGAGAACCAGTTTTTCCAGCTCATGGTGTCGGAACGTAGAGCTGTTTGTTCGCTAGAATCCATTTTAATGGAAACCTGTTTTTGTACAATAAGATTTGCATATAATATATATATATATATATATATATATATATATATATATATATATATATATATATATATATGCGCCAAATTTTGCAAGTTCGCTAGAAATGTGGTGTTCTTGTTGATGGAATCACAGCTATTTTCAGGGTAATTAAATGAAATCCAACAATGCACGCTCCATTTGAATACGCAGGCAACTTCAATGTGTCCTTTGCTTAGCAACCGGTTCAAAACGGCAAGCCTGTTGCCAGGGGAGACCAGATTTCGCGTGACCCCACACTACACTGGGTAGCAGTGTGGAGTAGTGGTTAGTGCTCTGGACTCTTGACTGGAGGGTCATGGGTTCAATCCCAGGTGGGGGACACTGCTGCTGTACCCTTGAGCAAGGTACTTTACCTAGATTGCTCCAGTAAAAACCCAACTGTATAAATGGGTAATTGTATGTCAAAATAATGTGTAACAATTGTAAGTCGCTCTGGATAAGGGCGTCTGCTAAGAAATAAATAATACACCAGTGTTGGCAATGTTTGTGTAAGTCTTTAAAAGAATATACACAGTTTGATAAAGTTTGTGGAACATTGTATCACAGATCATGTTTTGTAACAAATCTATATTTAAGGCCCGAGGACAAAAGGACTCCTTACTGATCGGTTGTTTTAGGAGAACGCATTCTAAAATACTCAACATAATTAATGAAAAGAGAAATATTGTAACTTTTGCCAACTTTCATCCATCATTCTTGAGATTAGACAGATAAAGTCCTTCATTATTATAAACTTATTACAATTAATTCTGTGTAATTCTGTGTCTATAGTAAAGCCAGCCCTGCTGTTAAGGACAGATTCTGTCGGTCCCTTCAATGGTCTTAGTAGTACTGTAAATAAATAAATAAATGTCTTCTTTTTTTCAGCAACTTCTAAACAGAATCCTGTGTGCTGTCATGGACAGTGTGGAGATGGAATCTGTCCAGATTAAAGAGGAGTTCCCTGAACTTGAACCTCTCCCCTTTACAGTGGAGTTCTTTGGGTTGGCTTCCCTCCTCATCAAACAGGAGCTCTGTGAGATGCAGTGTGACAGCAGCCAGCCAGAGGTCTCTGAGATTAAAGCTGAGCACAATGAATTGGAGATCCCGCAGACAGAAGAACACCTTCCTGTGAAACAAGAAGAGGTGCTGGAAATTAACCATATTAAACAGGAGTCCCCTGAAGTAGAGTTTGAGCACATGGAACCAGGGAAGGAAGAATCCGAGGACTTCAAACCAAACATCCCTGAGCTGGAGCCTGTACGCCTGCGGGAGTGTAGCGTGGTGCTGGAGAGAGTCTGTGTGAGAGAGCAAGGTGCTGGAGAGGAAGGCTGTCTCAACAGCATGCAAGGAGGTGGAAAGGAAGACGGGCAGTCACATTCAGAATGCAGTCTAGCAGGTGAGTGACTCCCAGTAGCTGTGACATTGTCATTCTAGATTGCGTGATAGTGTGGCAGAGAGGGAGGGAGGGAGCATGTAGGTTACATTACTAGCTATTTGTTTTTCCTGTACCACTCACACCAGTTCAGGATAGGACTCACTACTGGTGATCTTAAGATACAGATGTAAGCCTCTTTCACATGGGCACTCCTACCTGATTATACCAAGGGGAGAAGAGCTAAAGTACTGTATATAACATTAGAAATGTTCAGTGTCTAAATAGAGGGATATTATTGTACATGTGTGATGTCATTAGGGGTGCTTGATTCCATTACATTTATCAAAAGTTTAAACTTTTGAAAATATATAGTTTAAACATTAAAATAAAAAACATTGAGATACTGCTATTACTTATTTTTTTACATAAATAGCTTTCTCTAAATTACTGCACGTATGTTATAAATAGGGCTTCTGGTTGTCTGTGTTGTACCTCTGCTTTTCTACTCTCTTTAAAGAATGCAGTTGATCCTGTTCATCCATTCGTGTATCTCAATCACACTGAGAAACACGTTCATGTGAAACAACTAAATGGGGTTTTCATTTAAGTGCAGAAGCGACTCCTCTTAATGTAAATACAGACATGCACAGCGACTGTAATAGAGTGAGTCCAGCATAAAATACTTTACTGTTCATTCTAGCTTTAATAAAGAGGAGTCTCTTATTAACATGTCGCGATCTCGTTTGCACGTCCTGCTTGTAATGAAAATGAAGGCTTGGCTGATTTAAATCTGGTGAAGGCAATGAAAGAAAACTGAGTAGCTGTATTTGCAGATACACTCGTGTTGTTAATATTTGGCCATTTTTGACAAAGTTTAAACAATTAAGCAAAATTAAAAACGCTTGACCCTTTACTGACATTTAAATTCTAAATGTTTAACACCCCTAAATGTGATGCTATTGAAAAATATATAATTGTAGGGTGTGTTAGAGGAAATAGACCCGAAACATTACAGGAGAACTTTGAAGGCAGATTTTGATCCCAGGGCTCAGTTTCTCCAGCGTCCATCTTTACTGACTTTGCTTTTACACATGAAGTAAAGGCTTTGAAGAGTAAGAAGCAGGGTTCTGAAAAATCTAGCATTACCCGCCCCCATGAGTTACTACAACTGTTTAAATAACGTACCTGTCATTTCTTTACATTGTTCACATCCTGCCACCTTTTTACACATAACTTTAAAGTCTATTGGAAAGCTCTTTTTGAAATGTCTGCTCTAGTGCACTGGGGTTTTAGATATGCACTCTAAATCACTGCAGGAAGAGAGATACAAAAAGACCCAAGTACTCTTTTCTGTTTCGTACCACATCAGTGATCATTATTGCTGTGTTACCTGTTTGACAACGTGGGCAATAATCAGTGTACTAGAGCGGACATTTTGTAAAGAGCTTTGAAGCAAACTTTATAGTTATAAGTGTATAGTTGTCAGGATGTGAACAATGAATAGAGAAATATATTATTTAAACAGTTGTAGCAACACGTGGGGAGGGTAGCGCTATATTTTTTGGAACCTATCTACTTACTCTAAGTTTAACTGCTTTTTTAAGATGGTGTATCCCAGTGCGAGCCCCCACAGCTGAAATTAACATGCTGTAATCCACTCCAGCACCCAGCCACATGCCCAGGGCCGGATGAACCCATCACTGGACCCGAGGCAAGCATAAACCTGCGGGCCTCCTACCCCAGAACAAACAGCCACATACACACGTACACGTACACATACATACATTCTAGCCTTTATAACTAGCGCTCCACCCTTTCACAACAGGTAGAATTCTCAGTTTTAAATTTTTATGAATGACTGAATGAAGCTGACAGAAAATCAAACTGTAGGGGATGTGCTAAAAACTAAAGCCTATGTTAAGTTGTGTAGTACAGCTCAACAATGACTTTCCTGATTTACTGAATAAAAAGGCAACAGTTCAAACAAACAAGGAACCCCATATGAAGTTGAAAAAGGTAATATATAGAAGGGTGCTCAGACTTGTTTTCACTAATGGGAGCTCCACAATAGCCAACGAAAATAAATAGATAAAAACAAACCTACCTGTACATTGTTGTGAGTCAAATACATTAGATTACTGCACGCAAAATTGTCAATAATGTCTCCTTGGGTTTGACTCGCTTCATTAAAGAAAATGCCCTTTTCTCCAGAGCAGAGAATCGTCAATGTTTTGACATACAAGTATATTCAGGTGTTTCCTATGGTAGCTTTCTATACCCTGTAGAATTGTGTACCCTTGATGATTCCATCCTGACACAGCTGCATTTTCTTTCAAAGATCGCTGGATATGAACACTTGATGATTCTGGACAGTACATGTGAAAAAAAATGAAAACGTGTTTTTAAAAGAATCTTTTCTAAGGTTACTTTTAAATCAAGGGTTTCATGGATGAGCAACACAGGAGGCTGAATGTCCTGTATATCTAGAAAATCAGTGGAGTTAAATGTGCGGTTTTTATTTTGCCACATCACTAGTTTTGTTTTGTTCACAATATGTGTTGCAAGCTGCAGGAGTGCTTGAGAAAACACCTGGGCTCGGGTACAGAAATATCACATGTGCGCGTCCAGCAGTCTGAGAAACTGCATCTGCACAGGGGATGCAGAATTCTATGGGGTACAGAAATCTGCATAACACCCGTCAGAACAATTTGATTTTGAGATACATGCCTCAGTTCGAATGTCGGGGAGTGAAGTTCTTTCCAGGTTAGGCGCAGATCTGTATATTTAAAAAAAAACAAAAAACCCACATAACCGTTTTGGGGCCCCCCCCTTGAGTTTGGGTCCGAGGCACATGCCTAGTTTGCCTGTGTGTTAATCGGACCTGTACATGCCCTAAGGTTTGGTTCATACACCTGTCACAGGAGTGTGGATGACATTATTCAACCTGTCGTACAGGGTCGGAGACCCTCGACTCCAACCAGAAATTGTCAGTCTGAAGTATGAACCAACCTTAAGCCTACAAGCAGTCCCTCTTTCTGTCTTTCCTGTTCATATTTAAGCCTACAAGCACTCCCTCTTACTGTCTTTCCTGTTCATATTTTCCAGGTTCCAGTCCAGCAGCTAAAGTGAGGGCAGGCGGTGGAGAATATCCTGACTGTGGGAAAGGTATCACGCTGTTAGGGCATTTAAATAAAACCCAGCGGACTTACACAGGAAAGAAACCGTATCACTGCTATGACTTTGGGAAGAGTTTCACTGTGAAACAAAGCCTTCAATACCACCAGTGGACTCACACAGGAGAGAAGCCATATTGCTGCTCTGACTGTGGGAAGAGTTTCAGACGGGCAGACAGGCTTGTTTCACACCAGCGAACTCACACAGGAGAAAAACCGTATCACTGCTTTGACTGTGGGAAGAGTTTCAGTGTGAAACGAGGCCTTCAAAAACACCAGTGGACTCACACAGGAGAGAAACCGTATCGCTGCTCTGACTGTGGGAAGAGTTTCACTGTGAAACAAAGCCTTCAATACCACCAGCGAACTCACACAGGAGAGAAACCGTATCACTGCTATGACTGTGGGAAGAGTTTCACTGTGAAACAAAGCCTTCAAAACCACCAGCGAACTCACACAGGAGAGAAACCGTATCACTGCTCTGACTGTGGGAAGAGTTTCACTGTGAAACAAAGCCTTCAATACCACCAGCGAACTCACACAGGAGAGAAACCGTATTCCTGCTCTGACTGTGGGAAGAGTTTCAGTCGGGCAGACAGCTTTGTTTCACACCAGCGAACTCACACAGGAGAGAAACCGTATCGCTGCTCTGACTGTGGGAAGAGTTTCAGTCGGGCAGACAGCTTTGTTTCACACCAGCGAACTCACACAGGAGAGAAACCGTATCACTGCTGTGACTGTGGGAAGAGTTTCAGTGTGAAACAAGTCCTTCAAAAACACCAGCGAATTCACAGAAGAGAGGAACTTTAAAAACCATGTTCAATGGGACTTTTCACTCATGAGGGGAAAATAATATTAACCTTGCATTACGAGTCCCTGTGTAATAACTGTTTTGTATATCACTCTTGAGCATGCATTTAAAACTCTCTTGCACTCTGTGTCAGATAGTGGGTGATGATGCGGACACGTCACAAGAGGCTTCTCTGCTGTCAGTTTAACTCAGGCTGTCAATGCAGTCAGTGCCTGGGAGCGGGAATATGCAGAAAGGAAACTATTCCACACCTCATCTGATGGACGAGTCGGGAGAAATCAATAACTCAGTGTGGAAATGAGTTTCAGGATTTAACATTTTGAACTTACTCTATTTATTTTCAAGTTAATTATCATGCTTTTTATTTTTTTTAATGATCTAATGTACAATAAATGATAAATTGTTTGTTTGTCATGATTTGTGTGTGATGCTGTAGAGAATTCCTGTTTTCCAAGGTGCTGGTTAATCTTCCCCTCTGGTAACAGCTCGTGCACAGCTCCTGGGTATTGCAAAACGTCAGCAAGTTTAGAGCTAGAATTCAGTACTTTTAACCATTCCACATAAAGAAGATGGAAACCAGTTTTCCCCCTCTACAAATTTATATAATTAAGAGTGAAATTAAACTTTTTAATATCGAAGTACAGAACTATTTATTCTCATTTCCCACTTGCTGCTCTGCTCTGCAGGGACAGGTGTCCATGCTCACACAGCTGCTTTGCTGCGGAATGCAAACGTGTCATGTGACAGAGTTGCATTCCACAGCAGGTGCAGAGCTTCCCTTTAAGAGTTCATTTAAAAGAATAATATGTATCAGAAATTAATGCACGATGATACTGAAGAAAAAAAATTGTCATTGTGAAAGACTGGATCCTATTATAATACAAAGCGCAGCACAATCTGAGTTCCATTTAGTTTAGATTCAAGTTTAGTTGTTTGCGACGCACGGGTGTGGCCGGCCCTTTGTTTGTGAAATGAACGCGGCATGGCGGCATCAACAAGGGTCCTACTAAAAAGATCAGGATGACTGGGGTGAGTGCCTGCAATTACTCTCACTGACACTAGAGGCCACTACAATAATGTCTATGCTTTGTTTACTGTGCTTTGATAGACACCTCTTTAAACACATCTGTAATTGTGAAATATGCAGTTGAATGCACATTTTCAGGAGAAATACTGTTGTTAATACAGTCTGCAGTGGGAAAATGGCAAAAGACACAAACGACTTTTCTGCCAGTTCTTACTGGCATGATGGGTATTGATATATTTGAGTAATGTAGCAAACATTGTGTAGCTACACAAATCACTGCTTTCTAGCTATTACAAGTTTTTATTATTGAAGATGGCCAAGAAGCCCTGTCTACTAACTCACATCCCTGCTTCATCTTCCCACTAAAAATAGCTAGAAAGCAGTGATGTAACGTTTAAAGTTTCTTTCTTTATATAGCACCTTTCACACAAAGTGTCTCAAAGTGCTTTACAATACAATAGAAAAACAACAAAATACAGAATTAAACACCATTTTTACAGCAAAATTGGTAATATTAATAAAAAGTAAGCAACAACTCTGTTTAAAAACAGAAATACAGTGAACGTGTTTAAAATAATAACAGATTGATACAGAAAATCAGGATTCAAAAGCTAATCTAAAAAAATGAGTTTTTAACCTTGATTTATAAACATGCAGTGACTCTGCTTCTCTGATGTCGCATGGCAATCTATTCCACAGTCTTGGTGTGTTATTATAGCTGAAAGCTCTTTCACCCTTTCCCTTGGTATTAATCTTTGGAACAAGCAAAAGACCAGAGTCGGCTGACCTTAGAGCAGGGACAGGTGCATGTGGGCACAGGAGCTCTTTAGATAGTCAGGAGCCAGACCATGGAGCGCCTTGCAAGTCAGCAGCAAGACCTTCAAATCAATTCTAAAACGTACTGGAAGCCAGTGAAGTGCAGCCAGTACTGGAGTTATATGCTCTCTCTTCTCTTTGTTTTACTTATCACCCTGGCAGCTGCATCTTAAACAAGTTGCAAACGGAATAAGGCATGATTTGGTAGCCCAGATAACAGCATTGCAGTGATCCAGTCTAGATGAAACAAATGCATGAATTAGCTTCTCAGCATCAGGCAATGATAAAAAAAGACCTAATCTTGGCAATGTTACATAAATAATAAAAGGACACTTTAGTGGTATTGTGAATATGACCCTCAAATCATAAATCAGAATCAATTACAAATCCCAGGTTTCTGGCTTTGGAATTTATATTTGAATTATATTTACCTAAATTAGTTTTTATACAATTTACCAACTCCAATTTCTGCTCCAACTTCAGTCTTACCTGAATTTAATTGCAAAAAATGTTGGGACATCCAGCTTTCCACCTCTGACAGACATGCAATTAAGGTGGAGACAACCGATATATCCCCAGGTTTCACAGAGATGTAAAGTTGTGTGTCGTCAGCATCACAGTGAAGATGTACATGGTGTTTACAGATAATCATGCCCAATGGTAGCATGTATAAGGAGAATAGTAAGGGGCCAAGAATGGAGCCCTGGGGTCACCACAGGAGATAGTAGATAATTGTGATACAGAGTCTGCTATTGAAACAAAATTCTACCTGTCCGTAAGATGTGACCTAAGCCAGTCTAAAACAGTTCCTGAAAGCCCTATCCAACTTTCAAGGCGATCAGTTAAACTAGCATGATCAATAGTATCAAATGCTGCACTTAGATCTAACAGAACCAGAATGGATATGTGACTGGAGTCTGTGCTCATTAGTAAATCATTCAGCACTTTGACTAGGGCAGTCTCTGTACTGTCACCAGATCTAAAGCCCGATTGAAACTTTTCAAGTATATGGTTATCACCCAGAAATATATTGCATTGGCCAGCTCCCACCTTCTCTAAAACCTTAGCGGCAAAAGGTAAATTGGATGGAGGTCTAAAGACACTAGACAGTGTTTCCTGGACATCTTCCCTAATTAAAACAAAGTGTTAGTGTCATCGCTGCAGTTCAGGGTGTTTTTATTGATGAATTAAAAATGAGTATCTGGTAATCCTGTAAATAAACAATTAAAAAATAAAAAATATATATATTATGTTACCATAGGATGCAAACATAACACCAAATTCAAGTACTGTGTAAGGATTTTAAAACTCTTGCTTCCCTGACCTTGTAGCTGTTTAGCTTGGCATGTGACCCCAAATACACCCATGTGGGAGTGACTGGCTGTTCATAACTCAGAGTGCAGCTGTGACCTCGGAGGGATGATCAAAACTTTGTTTCTGCTTAATAAGCTGTTTTGAGCCTGTGTACAAACCATAATCAAACCAATTCAAACTGGTTTAAAATCCCTTACTTTTGTTAAAAGTGACATGCTATAACTTTAGGTAAGTGTCATGGAACTCATAATAACACACTATACAATTGGAACACGCAGTTTTTTTTCTGATAAGCACGCACCGCGTGTGGGGCAGGGTACACACTGTTCCAGTTAAATGGCATGAGCTCTTATTATTTCATCAGCCTTTGTTCCTTTTCATTATACAATCTGTTACTTATGCTTCCCATTTAAATGTTGAAGGAAGTGAGAAATCATTGAAACTGTAAACATTGTGTGATTTTCCTGTGTAAGCTCTGAATCAACGCAGGGTTAATGAACTCTTAACATCGAGCTGTACATCAGGGTTTCCCAATCCTGGTCCTGGGGACCCACTGTGTCTGCTGGTTTTCATTCCAACTGAGCTCTGAATTACTTAACTAGACCCTTAATTGAGATGATAATTTGCTTAATTAGATCTTTTTAAATTGCTCTCAGCTCTCAAAGAGTTGCAGAGTTCAAGTTATTTATAAAATGTTATGGCGAACTTGAAATCTGCAAGTGTTTAAGCTGAAAACAAGTAAATATGTCTAAATAAGCAAATTATCAGTTCAATTAAGGGTTGAATTAAGTAATTAAGAACTCAGTTGGAATAAAAACCAGCAGACACAGTGGGTCCCCAGGACCAGGATTGGGAAACCCTGCTGTACATGGCTGGTTCACATCAGTAGTTTGCAATCACTTAGTCTTGTCGTTCAACCTTGTGATGCTGCCTGTGAGAATTGAGCAAAACTCATATCATTGTTCTTAAATGGAACTTCTTGTTATCTGGGTTTCTGCTGACATTGGCAACGTGAAGAAGAAACGCTTTTAATGTTTAATGTTAACTTTTAATATGCTTTGTCTCACACCATGGATCATGCTAGGGAAATGAGACCAAATTTGGGCAAGGAAATTACATAAGCTAGCTTTATATCTGTGCTGTATGAAGTCGCTGTTTGACCCCTGACTCCACAGTGAGGGGCTCTGACTCAGAGCCGCTGTTTGACCCCTGATTCCACACTGAGGGGCTCTGACTCAGAGCCGCTGTTTGACCCCTGTCTCCACAGTGAGGGGCTCTGACTCAGAGCCGCTGTTTGACCCCTGATTCCACACTGAGGGGCTCTGACTCAGAGCCGCTGTTTGACCCCTGTCTCCACAGTGAGGGGCTCTGACTCAGAGCCGCTGTTTGACCCCTGTCTCCACAGTGAGGGGCTCTGACTCAGAGCCGCTGTTTGACCCCTGTCTCCACAGTGAGGGGCTCTGACTCAGAGCCGCTGTTTGACCCCTGACTCCACAGTGAGGGGCTCTGACTCAGAGCCGCTGTTTGACCCCTGACTCCACAGTGAGGGGCTCTGACTCAGATCCGCTGTTTGACCCCTGTCTCCACAGTGAGGGGCTCTGACTCAGAGCCGCTGTTTTACCCCTGTCTCCACAGTGAGGGGCTCTGACTCAGAGCCGCTGTTTGACCCCTGTCTCCACAGTGAGGGGCTCTGACTCAGAGACGCTGTTTGACCCCTGTCTCCACAGTGAGGGGCTCTGACTCAGAGCCGCTGTTGCTGAGCACTGTGGCAGACATGCCGTCATGCAGCAGCCTCAGTTTTCCGACGAACTTGTCATGGCAGCAGTATTTCGAGAGAATCCGCCAGAGAGCGTGGCGGTTAACTGTGTCAAAGGCTTTCGTTAGGTCTATGAAGGCCAAGTACAATGGCTGCTTTTGTTCCCGGCGTTTCTCTTGTAGTTGGCGTGCTGTGACGATCACGTCTGCAGTACCTCTGGATGGGCGGAAACCACACTGCGATTCTGGGAGAACTTCTTCAGACAAGGGTAGAAGTACTTTGCCCGTGGTTGACAGGAGGGAGATGCCCCTGTGGTTCCCACAATCTGCCTTGTCTCCCTTTTTGAAGATTGTCACTATCAGGGCGTCCCTGAGCTCCGAGGGCAGTTCTTGTCACTATCAGAGCGTCCCTGAGCTCCGAGGGCAGTTCTTGTCACTATCAGAGCGTCCCTGAGCTCCGAGGGCAGTTCTTGTCACTATCAGGGCGTCCCTGAGCTCCGAGGGCAGTTCTTGTCACTATCAGGGCGTCCCTGAGCTCCGAGGGCAGTTCTTGTCACTATCAGGGCGTCCCTGAGCTCCGAGGGCAGTTCTTGTCACTATCAGAGCGTCCCTGAGCTCCGAGGGCAGTTCTTGTCACTATCAGGGCGTCCCTGAGCTCCGAGGGCAGTTCTTCCTTATCCCAGATCTTATCTTCCTTATCCCAGAACACACACACACACAGTTACTGACACACACAGGTACTGACACACACAGATACTGACACACACAAGTACTGACACTGACACACACACACAGGTACTGACACAAACACGCACACACACTGACACACAGGTACTGACACACACACACACACACACAGGTACTGACACACACACACAAATGTTAAATCTAGCTAAGATTTAATATTGTAATATTGTGTTTAATCTTGTAACTCGATTTCTAAATGATATCTGAATGCACACATTTATAAAAAACTGTATTTATTTTCTCCTCATTTCTGGCAGCCCATACTAACGGCGCTCGGAACTTTGGCATTTTTAAATCCTAACGGTCTCTGCTCAGCGGAGTGGAATGTTCAGGAGCCGGTTGCCTAGCAGCGTCTCCGCCTCCTTCTCTGCCCCGCCCCCTCTCTCCCTCTCTCGTTGCTCCAGCTAGGAGTTCACATTCAGCTTCCTTAGATTATATAGCGCCATTCTTTACTAACTTTTACAAATGAGCTTATTGGAGGCTTCGTGTTTTTAAGATTGTTCAGGTGCAGTCCATAAAGACGAACACATAAACATAAACATAAACATGAACACGGCATCCTTTATATTCCCTTGTGTGATCGAGTGGGAATCTGCTCTGCAGCGCACTCCAGCACCCACACAGCTCCCTGACCTGCACACTGCAGGGCAACTGCTGTACAAAGGCTGTTTTATCAGTCCCTGCTGTGGATTAAAATAGTATTGCTTTTAAGAATAAATAATTAAACTCACATGGGGAGGTGTCGAGTCGCAGGGCTTCCTGTGCTGTAAACCTGGTCGTCATGGAGACGTGCAGAACGCAGCTCTCGCTATTCCTTATACAATGCTGCCATCGTGTGGCCTTTTACTAGAACTGTTTGTTCTAATATATCTATCTATCTATCTATCTATCTATCTATCTATCTATCTATCTATCTATCTATCTATCTATCAGCTCAGTTGCCCTTTGAAATCACTCGTAATAACCTTAACCCCTGTGCAAAAATAGACATTTCAGATACATTCTTAAAATACAGCAAAAACAATATTTACAGGATACGCAGGAGAGTACTGTGTGTATAAATAATAAAGTTTTCTGTAATTGCTCTTATTTGAAATCATTCTCTTGTATCTATCATGTTTACTGCCTGTTCTTACTAGACTCATATCAGCAAATAGTTACTATCAGGTTTAGCTGCTCTTAGTCGAATTCACTCTTATAATTTACTGTGTGCTTTATTATTTTGCTCTTACTTGAATTGATTTTATTGTACTTTCATATTTGCTCTTATCTGTATTATGATATTCTGTAATGTGATCTTTTATAATGTGATACTTTGTACTGTGATAACTCGTAACATTTGTATGCAGCCCTGGATGTCTGCTAAGAAATAAATAATAATAACAGTAGCAATGTCATTGTGAATTTTTACTTGTACTACCCATTGTAAACAGCAGAGGGCACCAGCAACCGCTTGTCACTGAGCTGTGCTCTGATAAAAAAAAAAAAATATTAAATCCAACAGTTCTACTAAATGGCCACACGATGGCAGCATTGGATAAGGAATAGCCAGAGCTGCGTTCTGCTTTTAGTCGAATTTGCTCTTGTTTATAGTTTACTGTGTGCTTTATTATTTTGCTCTTACTTGAATTGATTTTATACTTTCATATCTGTATTATACTTTCTACTGAGAGAACTTGTAACAATTGCAAGTCACCCTGGATAACGGAGTCTGGATAAGGAAGTCTGCTAAGAAATAAACACGACTGCTACACAACGGTCAAGGGTCAAGTCTGGAAACAGCCACCCTGATTGAACTGATGAGGATGAAGAGCATGATGAGGATGAGGAGGAGGATGATAAACATGTACTGTGTATATATATATTTTTTTTATCACATTTGATGTAAGAGTGTTTCAGACTTTTGGTACAGATGGTAATTCAAAGTGATTTAGTTTTGCCTCTGCAACATGGTGAAAACAGCTAAACTCTTGGAGCTGTATAGAGACTCTCGGTCGTTTCAAACACGTTTTTCTAACTCCTCTCAATCCCACGACAAAAACATTGTCAATGTAAATAAACAAGTTAGAAAAACGCAACAGCCGTTTAAAGGGGTAATATCAAACACAAAAGCCCAAGTTAGGAGAAGCAATTAGGCCAATCTTGTCAAACATCAAGCAAATAGGCACACTTGGAAAGGTGCTGGGGCCCAAGATTCACACAATTCTTGCTTCTAACTTGGTGCCTTTTTTTGATCGCTTCGCTCCACTTTATCGCTCCACTTGAAATGCTCTTTGTATGACTTGAAGACACTGAGACTGAGACACACACACACACACACACTGAGGCACACACACTGAGACACACACACACTGAGACTGCGACAGACACACACACACACACACACACACACTGAGATACACACTGAGACACACACACACTGAGAAACACTGAGACACACACACATAGAGACACAGAGACCCAAACACATAAAGAGAGACACACACACAGGTACTGACACACACACACAAATACTGACACGAACACACACACAGGTACTGACAAACAAACACACACACACACACACAGGTACTGACAATCACACACACACACACACACATACACACAAAGATACTGACACACACAGGTACTGACACACACACAAACACAACCACACACTGAGACACAAACACACACACACTGAGACACAAACACACACACACACCGAGAAACCACACACACACACCGAGAAACACACACTCACACACACAGGTGCTAACACACACACACAGAGGTACTGACCCGCACAAACCCATAGGTACTGACACACACACAAGTACTGACATGCACACACACAGGTACTGACAAAAACACACACGCACACACACAAACATATAATGACACGCACACACACACAGGTACTGACACACACACATATAATTAATCTTTAGTAAGCTGACTTTAGACTGGAATTAAAGGGTATCTTTTTATTTGGGAGATCAAATGCATGTTTTTTCCTCTAAATATTAAATGTTATACGTTTTCTATCTATTGATAATAGCAATATTTTCTGCTGATTTATCAAAGAATGGAAAAATGCACCTTTCACACAACACAGATTTCCCTGCAGGTACTGACAAACACACACACACACACACACACACAGGTACTGACTGACACACACACACACACACACACACACGCACAAAGATACTGACACACACATACACACAAAGATACTGACACACACATACACACAAAGATACTGACACACACATACACACACACACTTATGCTATGCACTTATTTTATGCTAATTGATAAACATGCAAATTTCAACATTACAAGAGCCAATCAAATCGCGTGAAACGCTCATTTGCATACAAACTCCAGAGTTTGCTGCTACTTAAATATTTAGCTAAATGTTAAATCTAGCTAAGATTTAAGATGTATTTAAATATTTAGCTAACTGTTAAATGTTGTAACTAGATTTCTAAATGATATCTGAATGCACACATTTATAAAAAGCTGTACACACACACAGGTACTGACACACACACACACACTCACAGGTACTGACACACACACACGCACGCACGCACGCACGCACGCACGGGTACACTTATGCTATGCACTTTAGCTGCCAGATAAATATTTAACTAAATGTTAAATCTAGTTACGTTATTTAAGATTTATTTAAATATTTAACTAAATGTTAAATCTAGTTAAGAGATTTCTGATGTATTTAAATATTTAGATAACTGTTAAATGTTGTAACTAGATTTCTAAATGATATCTGAATGCACACATTTATAAAAAGCTGTATTTATTTTCTCCTCATTTCTGGCAGCCCATACTAACGGCGCTCGGAACTTTGGCATTTTTAAATCCTAACGGTCTCTGCTCAGCGGAGTGGAATGTTCAGGAGCCGGTTGCCTAGCAGCGTCTCCGCCTCCTTCTCTGCCCCGCCCCCTCTCTCCCTCTCTCGTTGCTCCAGCTAGGAGTTCACATTCAGCTTCCTTAGATTATATAGCGCCATTCTTTACTAACTTTTACAAATGAGCTTATTGGAGGCTTCGTGTTTTTAAGATGGTTCAGGTGCAGTCCGGGCAGACTGACTGCAGCATCATTACAGTATACCGCACTGCGCTCGGCTTTGTGTGGAGGCTGATACACAAAATAATGAACGACTGGTAAAGAAATCACATGGATTGCTTTTTAATGCTAAATGTGTATCTGGTATTCTAAGTATTACCTACAATTAATAACTCAGCTATATTCATATTCAGAATGTGATAGAGTATTAAGTTCCTGGTTAACCTGCGATCTTTGAAATTGACGAGGAAATCAGTTTATGGGAAAGTAATCAAGCACTTTGTTTTGAAGGAAGTCTCTCGGAAGTGGTGTTTTGGGATTGCAATTAACCAGTCGGTCTGGAGTAGAGACGGTCCGAATCTGTGGAGGAGTGAATTCCTGGGAATTCGCACTCCTCCAGGGAGCCTCCATCTTCCTCAGCGACATCGTCATCGGAATTATCACAAACGGACCGCTAAAGTGACCTGGAATACATGAACTCAGCTGCTCGGTTCTAGTTTTGTGAAATCGACAGACGTTGTGTCTCCTTTTAAGAAGTAGGAGTTCATAAAGGCTGGAGTTGAGGGTTTGAAAACGTGACCCAATGAGAAGTCTTGTTTTTGTTTGACAGCGTATAAAGATTTTACTGACAAAAAGGCCTGATATGTTACATTGGAAGTGCTTCGCCTGTAAAGAGTTTGATAGTATGTTTACTTGATTTCCATTTTTATCATTCAAATACTAAACAGGTAAGATGCTCCCTCTGCAGATTACAGATTCTCTTCAGATTTCCGCGGTTCTGTACAGTTTGGGACGGCCTCTAGGCTTGAGGTTTGCAGACATGTGATAGACAGTCTCTGGGTTCGGGCAGCGATGCACATTTTAATTTGAGCTGCTGTGCTGTTATAGATTCATCTGATAGAGACACAGGGATATCTTCAGACGGCACGGTTCAGGTGTATTGAGACTTGTGGAAAGGATGGAAGTTTTACAAATATTACTAATTTTTTATCAATAACTAGAGTAAATTATCAAAATCTCTTGTTCTGTATATGACTGGCTGTATGTTAACCTCACAGAGGATTCTATGAAGAGAAATGTAATAAATGAATTTTCAAATTTGGCAGGCCCTCGATGTGCGTCTCTTGTTTTGTGTTTTGTTGTTCTTCAGAGCCGGGCTCGCTGACAGGTTTAAAACACAACGCGTCGCTTTCCCTGGCGTTCTGCTGCCTGGACTTATTCCTGCGATATCTTTATCAACACAATCGCCATGGTTTATGTTTTTATTAACATGTCCCTCGTCATGAATAGTTCTGAGGAGTTGTTTTAGTTTTCCATCAGTTATGAATGGAGCGCGGGAGGGGACTTGAGACAAAAAATATATCTCCCAGAGACACACAGGTACTGACGCACGAATGCGCACGCACACACACACACACACAGGTACTGACACACACACACACACACACACACACACACACACAGGTACTGACACAAACACACACACACACACACAGGTACTGACCCCCCCTACACACACAGGTACTGACACACACACAGGTTCTGACACACAGACACAAGTACTGAAACACACCCACACACACACACACACAGGTACTGTCCTGCGCACATACAGGTACTGACAGACACACACACAGGTACTGACACACACACACACACACACAGGCACAGGTACTTACACACACACAGGTACTGACATGCGCACACACACACACACAGGTACTGACAATCACACACACACTGAGACACACACACACACTGAGACACATACACTAAGACACACACTGAGACACACACACACACAGGTACTGACACGCACACACACACACAGGTACTGACAGAGACACACACACTGAGACACATACACTAAGACACACACTGAGACACACACACACACACAGGTACTGACAGAGACACACACACTCACAGGTACTGACACACACACACAGATAGTGACACACACACACGTACTGACACGCACACACACACAGGTACTGACACAGACAGACACACACACAGGTACTGACACACACAGGTACTGTCACACACGCACACACACAGTACTGACACACACGCACACACACACAGGTACTGACACACACACACACTGATACACACACACTCAGAAACTGAGACGCACACACACACAGATAGTGACACACACAGGTACTGACACACGCACACACAGGTACTGACACAGACACACACACAGGAACTGACACACACATACGCACAGGTACACTTATGCTATGCACTTTAGCTGCCAGTTAAATATTTAACTAAATGTTAAATCTAGTTAAGTGATTTAAGATTTATTTAAATATTTAGCTAACTGTTAAATCTAGCTAAGAGAGATTTAAGATGTATTTAAATATTTAGCTAACTGTTAAATCTTGCAACTAGATTTATAAATGATATCTGAATGCACACATTTATAAAAAGCTGTATTTATTTTCTCCTCATTTCTGGCAGCCCATACTAACGGCGCTCGGAACTTTGGCATTTTTAAATCCTAACGGTCTCTGCTCAGCGGAGTGGAATGTTCAGGAGCCGGTTGCCTAGCAGCGTCTCCGCCTCCTTCTCTGCCCCGCCCCCTCTCTCCCTCTCTCGTTGCTCCAGCTAGGAGTTCACATTCAGCTTCCTTAGATTATATAGCGCCATTCTTTACTAACTTTTACAAATGAGCTTATTGGAGGCTTCGTGTTTTTAAGATGGTTCAGGTGCAGTCCGGGCAGACTGACTGCAGCATCATTACAGTATACCGCACTGCGCTCGGCTTTGTGTGGAGGCTGATACACAAAATAATGAACGACTGGTAAAGAAATCACATGGATTGCTTTTTAATGCTAAATATGTATCTGGTATTCTAAGTATTATCTACAATTAATAACTCAGCTATATTCATATTCAGAATGTGATACAGTATTAAGACAGGGTCCAGTATTAGAAATAAATAAACACCCTTTAAGAGAAACAGCAGAGATGTTTATTAACCATTCCCATCCATTCTCTAGATGTTTCTACATTGTGGTTGCAATCCACAGGGACAAGGGACTCAGTGATGTTAAATAAAAAACTAGAGCCCACAATTAACCAATATAGAAAGGAAGGGGGGAGAAATGTATTGCCTGCGTGCGGTACCCTCCACTTTCCTCTATTAAATGTCATTTGCCATGTGTCTGCCCAGTTCTGAATGCTGTCGAGATCATTTTGAATGACCTTTGCTGCTGCAACAGTGTTTGCAACTCCTCCTATTTTTGTGTCGTCTACAAATTTAACAAGTTTGCTTACTATACCAGAATCAAAATCATTAATGTAGATTAGGAATAGGAGAGGACCTAATACTGATCCCAATGTGCATTATAAATATGGGAGATACTGAAATTGAAGAAGGAATCTATGAAAAAGACCCAGGAGTTTATGTTGGCTCAGAAATGTCTTCATCTAGACAACATGGGGAAGCTATGAAAAAAGGCCAACAACATGCTTGGATATATTATGAAAAGTGTTGAAATTAAATCAAGGGAAGTAATGTTAAAACTTTACAATGCATTAGTAAGACCTCACCTAGAATATTGTGTTCAGTTCTGGTCACCTTGTTACAAAAATGATATTGCTGCTCTAGAAAGAGTGCAAAGAAGAGCAACCAGAATTATCCCGGGTTTAAAAGGCATGTCGTATGCAGACAGGCTCAAAGAATTGAATCTGTTCAGTCTTGAACAAAGAAGACTACGCGACGATCTGATTCAAACATTCAAAATCCTATAAAGGTATTGACAATGTCGACCCAGGGGACTTTTTCAACCTGAAAAAAGAAACAAGGACCAGGGGTCACAAATGGAGATTAGATAAAGGGGCATTCAGAACAGAAAATAGGAGGTACTTTTTTACACAGAGAATTGTGAGGGTCTGGAACCAACTCCCCAGTAATGTTGTTGAAGCTGACACCCTGGGATCCTTCAAGGAGCTGCTTGATGAGATTCTGGGATCAATAAGCTACTAACAACCAAACGAGCAAGATGGGCTGAATGGCATCCTCTCATTGGTAAACTTTCTTATGTTCTTATTCCTTATACAATGCTGCCACCGTGTGGACATTTACTAGAACTGTTTGTTCTAATATATATATTTATGTCAAGTCTCAAGTCACAACGGTCAAGGGTCAAGTCTGGAAACAGCCAAGCCTGATTGACCTGATGAGGAAGATAAGGATGATGATGAGGAAGAGGAGGAGGAGGAGTGTGAGGGAGGAGACCCTCACATTGTCTCAGTATGTATCTGGACATTTACTGCAAATGTTTTTAATCTGTTTTTGTATGGTGTTGCTGATCCTTGTGTCTAGTAAGGAAAATAAGAAAAACAAAATTCACTTCCCTGTTGTACGGGGACTGGAGGCCTGTGGTTGGGAGTGTCCTGAACAACAAAAGAAAGGTTAATGAAGAGTACGGTTTAGAGAGCTGGTTTGGAAGGGAGCACACTTCCAGAACAATGGATTGCAGTACTATTGTTGAGATAAACTGATATGCAATGGTTCAGGTAACCCGAGTTGGGTGTGGTGGTGAGGTCCTCCATCTTGACAGGAAGTGGGGAAGCAGCCATGTTGGTGAGGGAAGCTTTTATTGACTTCCCTGAGTACTGACTTCCTGTAGTCAGGGCAGTACCTGTAGAAGATATTGAAAGGGGGGACAGCTGATTTTCAGTACGTTTCCCTCTGCTTGTTTTAAAGCATAGTTTTAATGCACGTGTTAGATTAATGTTTATATATATTCATTGATTTGTTTCTTTTTGAATACTTTATTTATTCTTGATAACTGTTTGCTGGTTTGTTTCTATATACCCACCTGCAGAATGGTTTA